>NC_089748.1:76489149-76531649 GCF_040412425.1 Macrobrachium rosenbergii
AGCATAAGTTGTTTTTACGTCTAATGCTTCACACACACACACACACAAACACACGCGCGCACACACACACACACAGAGTATCAAAACGCCATAGTATAAAAAAAATTTAAATACCTTACAAGGTTTAGTTAATATTAGATTATACTGAAAAGTTCTAGATAATGGACTATTATGTGGAACATTTCTGGATCTAGTCAGGACCCAGACAAAGCCAATAGATCTTTATACCTTCGACATGTAATGGCAAAATTTTTAAGTTCGATGCCCATGAAAACAAATGCGAGACAAGCAATAGACTGAATCTCTGCCCTTCTGTTTCATCTATTTTTTGTTATTGGCCCGGATTATGAGACACGAAGCATTGCAGCCAAGAGGATGTGCTCTCCCCCGCCCCTCCCTCCACAAAATAATTAAGAAAAATAAACAATGCAAATAAAAAATTAAGTCATTTGCATAACAGAACAAGTCAGAAAACCAAACGAGCATCCCCTTTTATGCTGAGACAAGATACCTCTATCGTACACGTTCGCTTTGCTCAGCTGAAACATACATTGACACTGTCGAAACGCTTGCTTGGGCAATACGTTCTGATGATTCACATAAACAATACATGCTCTCTCTCTCTCTCTCTCTCTCTCTCTCTCTCTCTCTCTCTCTCTCTCTCTCTCTCTCTCTCTCTCCCTCTGAGACGTGGCAGCTAGTATCCATCAGCGCTTTAGTTTAAAAAGTATTTTCTTACGACAACAATTTTTGTCTCATATTTTCAGTTTGTCATACTTTCCTAACAATTATTTTACTTCCAAACTTAAAATGGACACATGTCATTCGCTGTCCTTAAAGATGCATCTGTAAGCGTTTTACACATGTTGTTTAAAAACAAATTCATGCAAGGACTTCACACCAGAAACAATACCCAGACACGTCATGGGCCTGGTGATGCAAGTAATGTGACCAGTTGAAATCTTGATTGAAAAATAATAGAAGAGTCTTCCAATAGATCTCGTCTATCATCCAACTTTATAACTACAGACACACTCTGGCATACCTATTATCTAAACATTAACATTACACAGGAAGGCTTTAACTTTCGTTCAAAATATATTAAAAAATCAAATGTGCGCAACCATCAATTCTGCGAATTGTAATAGTAAGTTTACTTTTTTTCCTTGAGAGATTTCCTCGATTCGTTTTCCACTGAAAATTTTCAGATTCGAAAGAACATTTAAGTTCACTAAAACTTTTCCTCTCTTTCTTTGGAACTCAGACCATCGCTGTCTAAAAGACTCAGATTAGGGCTTAGTCCATTGCACCTCCAAAAAGGAAAAGGAATGCATTTGAATATATTCTTACAATTATTTGTCAGTGTCTTACGTGAAAATAGATGCACCGTGATAATGTAAGGTTAAGGGGTTTTTTTTAACATAAATTCGAAATATTTAATCTACCAGTCCCATTCATCAATTTACGGATTGTTTTCGCTTCAATCCTTCTCTTCTAACCGGCGTGGGTTCGAATCCCTCCTCAGAAGGCGAATTTCTCAATTTACTAACTTTCCTATTCAAAGGCGTTCGGTAGAAATTGCACCCAAAATATCAGGAAGCAAAGAAGAGCTGAGATCACCTTACTTGGAATTGGTGAATGTGATCGGTAGACTATAAATTTCAAACTAACAAGCAATACACGCTCGCATTTCGTCCCCATGGTGAGGATGGATTTACTTCGGTTCTAGGAAAATTTATCTGAAACTGATACAAAGCTTAGTCTAATAACCAACGAGGTTTCGAGACTCAAGAGGAGAGGAGGATTTCTTTATCCATTTCTTCGGATTTGGAGGAGTTCAGTGGAAGAAACAGTATTCAAAATATTATGAAACAGAGTTGAAGAAATCACACAGGCTAATTACAACACGTAGGATGGGTGTATGTGACCAGCAACTTGTTTATTTCAGTCTCTAAAGTAATAAGCGCTCAATGGTATATCACCGTGATGAGGAAAGCTTTATCTCATTTATTAAAAATGCATCGAAATATATTCTTATACTTGTTGGTGGAGTAATTAACCAAATATTAACACCAGCCTTCTAAACAGTAGGGGGTTCGAATCCCACATAGGACAGAGAATTTCCTATTCGTTTCATATCGAATTAATGCCTTTTAGTGAAACCTTCACTGAAACAATTATTTCATAAGTACTCATGACCATCTACTTCAACCCAAGACTGAGAGCCCAATTTTTTTTTCATAAAAATTAAGGGCCTGCACTAAATCTTAAATTAGAGATTATCTACCGCCAAAAAATATAAAATTCTACCTATCAATCTCAAAATCTTATACACTTCCTTGGATCTTAGTCCACCCATCCAAAACTGCATTGAAATCCATTAGTAATTATTTGAGATATATTGTGGAAATTTAGTAAGGCAGACACCGGTGAATACACAACTTTCTCTAACTTGGTTAGCCAGAGTAAACGTTAAATAACAGTTAACATAGAGGTAGTAGCACTTACAATTTTATCCATCCATTGAAACTAAATGTTATGCAGTTTGGGTATATTAAACCTTATATGTGCGTATAGGCACTGAGTTTTTAATAATTACTAGACTGCCACACTGCGTAATGATCTCATAGATACGAATCATACATGTTTGTGAGGATTTAACTGTTCGCCTCAAAACAGCTATTGAATGCTTGTCACAAAGAAAAAAAACAAATACTCTGTACGCAGTCTTATTCATTATTCAACGTACACAAAGCGCAGCAAGTGCCCATCTACTTAATATACGCTTGCGGGCCTCTTGAATGTACATACCTTACGCAACTGACACATGACTCGTGTGTAGTAAATAGAAAGAAAATCTCCGGAGGAACAAGCTAACTTATGTCGTTGGAAAAGGAAAAGTAGTTTAAGAGGCAGTGACCTATGTTATCCGCTTGTGCTTCAGTTATGTGAAAGAAAAATGACGCCAAACCTTTCCTGAGCCGCACTCAATTCCCCCCCCCACCCCCTCCCCCTTCCCTCCTCAATCTCCGACCCCCCCTAACCTCTAGGTATTCATTTCTCCTTCCCCCTTCTCGACCATTCCCCCAATTGTTTGCCCCATCCATTGTGCACCCACCTACTCTTTCCCCCCTCTCATAACGTTCCCCTTCCCCAGTCTATTTCCCCTTCCCCAACCCCTCGCCTCACCTAACCCCCTTCCGAGTAATCTCCTGACATGAAGTCACACATCCATGGAAGTCTTTGCAAGGCTTCCTGAATTCCACAACACTTCTGAATTTTTGCTTTCACTTTTTTGTTTTAATTGTATAAGTTCGCTTAGTTTTAATCCTTTGATATCCGTATTAATTATGACAGCTGAATTTGAGGACAGACTGACACTTGTCTTTAAAAGCAGTTATTGTATCAGTTCATCATTTCTCTGGACGAGTCTTTCAAATAAGAAATTTAAATCAAAGATTCACTCTATATTGTTTTTGAATTTTAAGTAAAATTAACATCAGCTTTTATGCCTACAAACACATTTAACTGCTTAAACGGGACATATTTGTCTCAAATTCTCTTAAGGTGTGTCACATAACTTAAATGTCCCTTACAAAAAACCTAAGCTCTAATGTACATCCAAAAGTGATCTTTTGTTTGACCCCGAGCACAGTATTCTCTCTGACCTGATTAACAAATCTCTTTGCCATCCTTTCCCAGTATTGAGACCAAGAGTAAGTTTATTTATGCAAGGACGTCTATTGAGTTCAGTTTACCATAAACTTGGTTACAATCAAGTTGACCTAATAGTTGACATAGTTGCACTGAGCATAGAGTTTAGGGCAAAGGCAAAGCACTGGGACCTATGAGGTCATTCAGAGCCGGAGAAGAAATTGAGAGTAGGTAGGTCTGAAAGGTGTAACAGGAGGAAAACCTCGCAGTTGCACTATGAAATATTTGTTAAGAGAGGGTGGATAGTGAGATGGAGAAAGATATGAATGGAGGTACAGTAAAATGAATGAAAGAGGTTGCAGCTAGGGGTCGAAGGGACGCTGCAAAGAACCTTTAGTAATGCCTACAGTACACCGCATGAAGTGCACTGACGGCACTACCCCCATACGGGGGACATATTAGTTGAAACAAGATTAGCTGCAACGATTTATCTCATTTCTTGAATTTGTTATCAACTTAATTTCCACGTCTATTTAGGCCAATTAAGTGCCACAACAACAGCACATTCTTGAAAAGTTATTTTCAATAAGACCACCTAGGAAAGGGCGCACTTCTACCACTGCCACTCAACAGTAAATAGAATTTTATAAGCTTACTAACAAAGGCATGTTAAAGAAATGTTCAATAAACCTACAGTGCGAGTTTCGTTCTTTTTTTTTTAAGATTAGCAGTGGACAAGATGATTTCTTTGGTAATGTCCACACAAGTTAAATTTACCTGAATTGGATCACTCATCGAATGTTTTAGCACACTTTTCATCGCAATCCGTTCATCCGTTCTTAAACCTGCTAACACAGAAACTGACGCAGATTAAAACACGTCTCCCCTCCAGTTAAGTTAAAGTTTTTAATTCATATATATTTCTTATGAAATCAGATATTAGCCTTAACAGACAGGTACACCAGTAGGAGGTAAAGTTTGATCATTTATTACAAATGATCACAACATTGAGTGACCAGTTCATAATTTACTCGATAATATCTGCAACATAATATGAAGGAAATGAGCAAATATCACTAAACTGTCATTGTCAAAAGCTTACTTCTAACAGTACTTTGGCAAACTATCAAAGGCTTGTGTTTATCATCCTTCGTCAAGATGTCTTACATCAAAGAGATAAACAAAGCACTACATAGCTATAAAAACTTCGGCGTTTGTAATTAAAACTTCATTGACGAGGTCAACATCAGATTCCATGTCTGATTCAACCCTTTAAAAATCAGGACCAAAATTCTTACGTCGTTTCTGTGTAAAGCTTCCAAGACTATTCGAAACTTTTAGAAGAAAAAAAAATGCCTCTGAATGTCGTACATTAGCGTGTCTCACGAGGTAATCTCTGTATTTACAATGTCTCATCTCCCATTGAGAGCCAGATGCATTTTTGAAATATGTTCTTGCAGGCACTACATAATGGCTTTTGTGAAATATCCTCATCTGAATATCAGCTGTCAGACTCTTCGGGAAAGCCTTTGGATCGTTCTCTATATTATGCAAGTCTCCCCTCTGCTGCTTTTTTTTATGCCAGAAGGCTCATTACTGAAATGTTTCCAGTTAGCAATGTTCCCCTGACAAACTAATCCCGAAGAATTTCACAATAGAAGTCATTACTTGAAAAGATTCTGTGATGAGTCATTTACGAAATTACTGGGGGACGAGCTCACTCTCTTTGCTTTCTCTCACTCTCTCTCTCTCTCTCTCTCTCTCTCTCTCTCTCTCTCTCTCTCTCTCTCTCTCTCTCTCCTCCGTTTGGCTCCATTTTCTAAATGACTTATTAAGATAACAGAGATGAAGAAAATGGTATTATCGCACACGGTGCATCTGATTCATGGTCTTTTCTTGTAATCCCTAAGTTATCCCCAAAATCTCCACAGCCTCCCTCCCCTTCTCACTTTCCTTTAGCTTTCTGGATATTAAACATGATGCCGAACTTAATGTTTTAGTCCATTTAAATCATTACAATTACCTTACTTACCAATGCGGCTTCGAGTAGATAGCGCTCTCTAGGCTCTGATGTACCAGTACACCTTAAAAAACAATTTATCTCTCTCTCTCTCTCTCTCTCTCTCTCTCTCTCTCTCTCTCTCTCTCTCTCTCTCTCTCTTTTTCTTCTTCTTCTACAACAAACAAATATATGCACACACACACTATATATATATATATATATATATATATATATATATATATATATATATATATATATATATATATATATATATATATATATATATATATATATATATATATATATATATATATATATATATATATATATATATATATATATATATATATGAATATAAGAAGGCCCATAAAACACTATCATATCAGAAATACAGGACATGTCATAAACTGGAGTGGGGCGGAGTTGGTTTTCAAGAGTAGCTGTCCGTACAAAAGAAAGATGCTGGAATCTGCTATCATCAATCAAACCAACAATATGAACTTGTCAGGAGGACATTGGAAATCGGACGACATCGACGCTTTAATCCTCAGACCACTCCTGAAGATGTCCCAGGAAACGCGACCTCCAGAATCGTCGCCAAACGGGAGTTAATGAGGCCAAAACCACTAGGGGTTGGTCATTCTCTCCTCCTTCTTAGGAAACGGTCACCTTTTTACCATCGGAGACTTAATGCCACACCTATATGCTTTGTATATATACCCTTGTAACATTTCATCTGTCCATATTCTACCAATGAACAGGGGCACAGAAGCAAGTGCCTGAAATATATGGTTGCAACGTTTAAATAGTGTTTTATGGGCCTTCTTATATTCATATTACACTGTGGTATTACTGAAAAGACATTCATATATATATATATATATATATATATATATATATATATATATATATATATATATATATATATATATATATATATATATATATATATATATATATATATATATATATGTATATATATATATATATATATATATATATGCATGTATATATATATATATATATGTATGTATATATATATATATATATATATATGTATGTATATATATATATATATGTATGTATATATATATATATGTATATATATATATATATATATATATATATATATATATATATATATATATATATATATATATATATATCCGTATATAAGCGAATCCCACAGGATTAAACATACACTACAAGTCATGTGCATCTACTGTGATTTTTAAGCATATACGTGTATGTATATATATATATATATATATATATATATATATATATATATATATATATATATATATATATATATATATATATACGTATATATAAAAGTCGAAGAGTTTCTGGCCGTCTTGCCCGTCTCAACTTTTTATGCCATGAACTAACAGTCACCTTAGCAAGCACTCTTGCCGTGAAGGCAAATTCCACGCTCATATGCACCGTAATTCCCATTATTTCCTGCATCCACCTCGACGCAAACATATTCAGAATTATCTACACGCACTCCGCGTAAGTATATCTTTTGTAAGGCCCATTACCCTCATAACTAGTGGGGTCTATGAGTTTGTCTATTTTCTCCCGTGTAACATCTGTTCGCTGTCTTGCTTTCTTTCGGCGAGTGTTGTGTACATATGTGTAAGTGTATTTATGTATGTGTGTGTGTGTGTGTGTGTGTGTGTGTGTGTGTGTGTGTGTGTGCGTGCGCGCGCGCGCGCGATTTCTCGGTTAACTCTATTTTCCTAATTCACACTGGAATTCCCTATACTGAAGAGTAAATTATTACCTTGCTTACAAATTCCTTAACTTCTATAACATTTCTTCTCTTAGATTTCTTTTGAGTTAGGCTAAATTCTTTACATTTTCTTCAAATCTTCTTTCTCCTTTAACCTTAGGATTTTATTCAATTCCCAGAACGTTTTACCTATGACATTGTGAAAAATAGCTAATAAATTAAACGAGGCAAAATATGATAAATGATATTGTTTCTTTTTCTTTAAAGGCCGCGTCTTTGATTGGTAATAAAAATGTAAAGAATGATAATGCACCACATCGTAGAAAATCGTTTCTTTTCAAAAACAGTTTCTTTTAATTGGCGAGAAATTTTTTTCTCTCTCTTCACCAGTTAATTACATTCAAAATAATTTTCTGCAAGATTGTAGGTTTCCTAGATTGAATTATAAGCTCAAGATATATGCAGCCAAACAGGATTTATGAAAACATGAACATAATGGCAGTACTTTAATAAACATGTACTCAATTTCCTATGTACTCAATAATAAATATGTACTTTAATAAATATGTACTCAACATCCCGTGGAAACGGGATGTTTTTGCTGCAGGTTCTATGAAAGAAAAACTTACACCAGTCTAATATTTCCAAGCTTTGCTTCAGTTTTTGTGAAATTATGAACAAATTGATTTACCCACCCCAGGAGAAATAATAGCCGTACAGGTAACGAAATTTTGTACACTTTATTTTCTTTTTTTACCCAGTACGATTGTACCCTACACACAGTGTGTCGGATTAAGTGGAGGAACAACAGTTTTAACACAACGTAATAGCATCAACTTTACGAGATTACTGCTCTAGCGCTGGTTTTGCCGGAACACCACTTCCGGGTGCAACGATAAACAGATCCTAGAGAACCAATTCAGCCCTAGTTTTATAAAAGAAAGTTTTTTTCGGATAAGATGCGCTGCTGTTTTAGTTTTCGTCGTTTTTGGGAAATATACGTTGCCGTTTGGGTTTTTATGGAATTTTTAAAGATGATACTTTGACGTTTTCGTTTTTGTCCTTTCTTGGAGAAGATACGCTGCCATTTTCTTTTTTTTTTTTTTTTGCTTTTTTTGGAAAATTTACGTTGCCTTTTCGTTTTTGAGTTTTTTTTTTTTGGAAAACTTACGTTGCCATTTTCGTTTTTGTCGTTTTTTTGGATTAGATACGTTGCTGTTTTAGTTTTTGTCGTTTAAATAGTCACTAACCCTGCTCCGTGGAAGGTCATTATTACAATACGACATTTCTTATGGGAAGGCGGACGGAAGGGGCTACTATGCCACTATCTAGAAACGGGGCAAAGAAAAACAAGCAAAAAATGCGCCGAAGTTTCTTCGGCGCAATCGACTTTTTCGTACAGCGTATAATGCTGCGCGATACTCTCAGCCACAGCCCATGAAACTTTCACCCACTGCCTGGTGGTGGCCTGTGTTATTGGCACCTATAGCGGCGCCACACGCACGATTATGGCAAACTTGAACCTTAAATAAAATAAAAACTACTAAGGCTAGAGGGCTGCAATATGGTATGTTTGATGATTGGAGGGTGGATGATCAACATACCAATCTGCAGCCACTTAGCCTCAGTAGTAGTTTTTAAGACCTGGGGGCAGACAGATAAAGTGCGGACGGACAGACAAAGCATCTCAATAGTTTTCTTTTACAGAAAACTAAAAATGGAAATGGAATTCTCCCCGAAAAAAGACACCAGACCAACCCTCTACAAGCAGAAAGTTTATAAGGGGAAAGCCGAAGAATGGAAAGGAAGTCAAAGGCTGAAAGTAGATGGAAACGGAGGTGGTGGCTCAACAGGTACTACGGAGTCGTTCAAGATTACGTGTACCAACGTTATGCCTTTACTAGAGGGCATCTGTCTCAGAGTAGTTTAAATAATAATTAATAATGCAGCAAAATATATGCACTTAGATGAAGGTAGTATTACCAATCTCTACATCTATCTATTTTGTATTTATTATTTTTTTCATACATAGAATCTTTATAGCCAATGACTACATGGTTTATGAGCATTCTTTACTATCATTTTTTACCAATTCATAAATTTCAGAATTTTCTTAACCTAAGTGAATTGAAATAGAGACTATAATCATACAAAGGAACATATTTTATATTGTCATACAAATTATTTCAGGAATGTATTTAGTAAAATCTGTTTTTGTCCACAATTCAATGACGCTAGTTTTTCATTGCTCGATATATCTTGCATTGTCAAGCAATGTCATTACTTCTGTATCCCTTACGGTTGAGTGATCTAAATTTGAAACAGATAACAAATATATGAGACCAAATCTAAGTAAGTAAATCATTAAACACTGAAGTATGTGCGTATGGCAGGTATATATAAGACAAAATGTAATTACGAATATCAAAAGTTCATTACGAATGAATATTTTGAGGGCATTTATTCTCTCTCTCTCTCTCTCTCTCTCTCTCTCTCTCTCTCTCTCTCACACACATCCATTAAAAACTAACCATTCTTCCAACTTCGTTGGTAAAGGTAATAAATTAATCATGACTCTGTTTGTGTACTTTAAACGAAGAGCAAATTACGTGAAATGAATGACAGATAATTACTTTAGAGTGACAGCAACTTGTGTGTGAAACATTACCCAAATCTAGTAAATTCTAGTCACAAGGTCATAGGGAACTGCTAATAATGTGAACTGATGGACTGCAAGCTATGTGAAATAGGGGAATGCAAATAAGTGAAGCACCGAACGAAGACAAAAGCCAGCAAAACTGTGTGAAATTTAGACTAGCCTAGATTTTGAACAATGAGACACCGATAATCAATTTTGTGTAAAGTAAATGAGCTCCGGCAAACAGCCAGTTTAATATGTTTTATAAAGTCATATGAAATGTACGACTGAAAATTACAGGTCGCTGAGATTTCCTTGAAATGTAAGATTAAAAATGAGGCACAAATTACTAAATGGTGTGAAAAATGTGATTCTGGCTTAAGTGAAACAGATGATTCCATATGTTGTTATAACGGTGACAGAAAAGTATAAACGGGATGGCTATGAATAATTCATATTGTTTAAATGCAAATTACCCGAAATGAACGACCACAGTACAATGGGAGTTGAAAAGTACGAAAAACGATGGCTGGACTGGACCTTGGAAATGCCAATTATATACTTGAAGAACCCTCTCTGAAACCCTACCTGTGGCCTATGACATATGTTGACAGAATGTGAGGCGAGGTTCGCAAGTAACGAATTTCAATTACCGTTTCAAGAACGTACACAGAAATTAAGACTTGATCAAATTGATCAAATGAAGAGGGTAAGCGTCCACATATGGTATATTAAGAATTTCGCTCTCGAAAAACTCTCTCTCTCTCTCTCTCTCTCTCTCTCTCTCTCTCTCTCTCTCTCTCTCTCTCTCTCATATCTGGTGGATTTTTTTTTTATCCCAAGTCGACTTGCGACAAGGAAATGTTGAGTTGACGATTCAGCAAAGTACTTAAACGTCTTTGTTCATTTTTATTAGTCCTACAAAACATCAAAGCAGCAATTACACAACAGCATACATTTATATTGCATCAACTGATCACGTAATGACCTACATTTTGTTCAAGTACAATGGGAAAGGGTCCACTTAGGTTACCGACAAGCTGTATTCGAACTCCAAGCAAATCTTCAAATTAAAAAATATCCGCTGTTCGTGTTGTTTTTTTTTTATCACAATATTTGTCTCGAATATTTTATCACCATTTCCCATAAATCCACGATGGAAGTTGATAAGGTGTAGCAGAGACCACAAGGTGACCTATATATGTACGTTACCTCATTACGCTGACCTCTTTGTAGCAAACACGCGATAAACAATCTGTGTATTATTGTTTGCCGCTCAGCCAGTTGGAAAAAGAGCGAAGTCAATTACGGAGATATCGAAAAGTTGGTCGAAAAGAATGACGACACATGTGTGCACGTGTGGAAAAACTCAATAGGTAATGCCCAAACCTTGTGAGCCTATATATGCCGACAGTGAATATAAATGACACTGAAATATGATAGTGGCATACAATTCCATGGATATGTTCCTGATCATAACCAGGTTGAGGAAATGTGGTGAAATAAGAAAGCTGCGTTAAATAAAGAATCTCAATTACAGTAGTGAGGAAAGCAAAAAAAAAAAAAAAAGTTTTCAAGAGCGCAATAAAGTGGTGAAAAATATGAAAAATAGAAGAATGTGCATTGGAAACGTTAGGATTAGAGGCGTTTATATAACTGGGAATTTCAAATAAAATGATGAGGTGATGGAACAATAATACCTGACTTAAATCAAATCACTGCCTGATACAAAAAAAAAACACAAGAGGATTGAATACCTGAACTGGAAATGGGTAGAAACTAAATAACAGCTAAACACGGGAATGTAGAAAGAGTGTAGGTTGAAGAAAAAGTCGGGAATGGGGAGAAAAAATACTAAATCGAAATGAGTGGAAAGGACAGGATGGAAAAAAAAAAGAAAAGAGGGTGCCAAAAAGGGGCGGGAACTCTCAGGAGTATATAGTTTCCGTGGAGGAAGTTACTACAATTTTTTCCGTGTCAGTTTGCAGTTACCGCCAGTTTTTACAGAGACGAAAAACGTGTAACAGCCACTGTAAACATAGCGAATATCTTTTCCTCCGAATTTCGTATAATTCCGAGATTCTTTAACAGTCATACACTGAAAGAATATTTGACGCTTTATGCCCTCCATATTTCATCATAATTTTGACATTTTATAGCCTCTCTGCAATTGATTAGACATCTCATATTTCACTGAATAATTTAGTAAGGGAAAGAAATCCAATATTTTACACTTGATACACTTAAGGGCGAAAGAAAAAGTATGGCTTATTGATCAGCCGATGGCACACAGCGATAAGACGAAAATGGGCTGAAAGTGAAAAGAAAAATCGACCTACTAAAATGGTCTCAACTGTATATATGAAACCTACTTTTTAAAGTTCTATACTCATTATGGAACCGACTGACATCTCTTACTTTTGAATTAGATATCTCGAAGGATAAAAATTTTTCCAAAATAATTGGAAATACGTAATGATATTTCAGTATTTACCTACATATTTCTAGGTTTCAGTTTAATTTTCATGCAGCGAGAAATATGTGGGAAACTATTTTTCACCAGTTGAAGAATGTCCAGGCTTTGGATGGCACTTCTGTTCAGTCGTTTCTAGAGTAGTTTCCAACGAAACTTCGAAAAAAAAACAGAAAAATAAGAAATTGTGTTTAAAATAATAAAGAAATAAAGTACAGCTCAAAAGGCTTTTGGTTATATGTCACATTTAAAAATTATTTAGCGAAATTATTTTAGATTATTCTGGGAAAGCTGAAAACAACGTAAATTGGTAAATGCGAGTATATTGGTGTATCGTACCCTGCACGTCACGTACCCTGCACGTCAAGGTTAAGAACTGCTGCGAATCATAAAATGCACTGTGCTCAAAACACAAAGTTGCAAAAATGCACATCTGGTTGGGAATTTTGTAATCGACGTTAGGGGTTAACTGAACTTTCAACGTAAAGAGCTGGAAACGGCAGTACATTTAATGATCAGAGAGAATCTCTGATAAAGACAAAGTTAAAGGCATACAGAAGTGTACAGACCTCTATACCGGAGTGTTAGAGATATGTGGACGCCGCTCCGAAGGAAAATACATCGGCAGGTGCTCAGATGCCTCATGGCGTATTGTTTCTGTGTATTTTTGTATGTCTGTATGTACGGGCTATGGTTCAAACGATTTTTTTTAGACTTGAGACTTCTGCAGTTGGTTGGTAGCACTGTCAGTGGGGAAAAATTTGCCTGGGAGAGATAGTTTTGTTTAACATTAATGCTACGGGAAAGCCATTCAATCTTATTAGAGGGGAGATGTGTAGGCCTAAGAGAACAGGGGGGTAGCTGTTACTTCTAGCCGGATTATTGGGTTCTTTGTATCATGCCATTGGCAGTGGGGTTTTAAGCAGTGGTGTGATAGATATCTGAGCACACTGACTTGGCCAGGGCATCCATATCCCACAGCTGAAGGTCAGTCTTCTGTCTGATGATATATCATCAGGGATGACTAAACGGTTGACCCGACCATCAAGGAGATGCTGCCAGATGATGGTAGAGGGCCTGATATACTGACATGGAAACGGCCACACAGTTGTAGAGGTTTGTATGAATTTGTATGCTGGATTCCAATTGTTGGGTTAATTTACTTTTTTTGCATTTGAGGCACTGTTTGGGCCATGATTTCCCGTCACACTTTGACCCATGTTCTGTGCCACTAAAGTTCTGTTGGTTTGCTGGAAGGGTGGGAATGTTTGTGAATGAGATTGAATGCTTATTTCTGGAGAGATCTTGGAACAAGGGGATGGGGGTGGCTTGTGGTGGTGTTCTAAAGGATGAACTGCCTGTGTTACTGAAAGGGATGTCTTCACACAGTAGGTTCATCATGGAGGTGCAATAGTATAGTTTCAGTGTCTCAGAGTTGGGTATCAGCAGGTTTGTCACAATTCATTCTAGGTTTGACAATGTTGATTTCTGTCCTGGATCATGCATTAGCCATGGGGTTTCTCTTGCTGAATGTAAGTTGTATGGTTCACTCAAATTTGACAACGGCTGAAAGGTATCCTGGATCATGCATTAGATATGGGGTTTCTCTTGCTGAATGTATGTTGTATGGTTCAATCAAATTTGACAACGGCTGAAAGGTATCCTGGATCATGCATTAGCCATAGGGTTTCTCTTGCTGAATGTAAGTTGTATGGTTCACTCAAATTTGACATCGGCTGAAAGGTATCCTGGATCATGCATTAGCCATGGGGTTTCTCTTGCTGAATGTATGTTGTATGGTTCAATCAAATTTGACAATGGCTGAAAGGTGACACTGTTGGCGAGCTGTACAAGTGGTGTCTTAAGTGTCTGGTACTCAATTGTATGGCCAGGAGCTCTCTGTTGAGGGTATAATGTTTCTTCTCAACTAGGGTTATTTTTTTTGTGCAAAAACACCTAGAGACTGAATCAGTCCATTGACTGACTGTTCTAGAACAGCGCCTGTGGAGATGTTACTTGCGTCTGTTGTGAGACTGAGTCTTGCCTGGGGGTTGGGGAACACCAAAGCGATAGCATATGCCAGGGAGTCCCAATTAAAATTCTTAGTGTTCCCACTGAGGGTGCCGTAGAGGGGGTGCCATGGCTTGTGTGAGGTTGGGTAGGAATCAGTGGTAGTATTTACCATTCCCATGAATTCTTGAAGTTCTTCTATGGTGGCTGGAGTTGGGTATTTCCTGATGGCTGAAACTTTGAAGGGTAGCAGGCGAACGCTGCTTGCCAAGATGTGTGGAAGACACAGTCAAGTTCTGGTGTATCTTTGGTGATCTTGTCAATTTTTGGGGAAGATAGGTCATCAACACAACAGATGCAGAAAGGGAGGTCTCAAAGAATGTTATCCATCAGCATTTGGAAAGTGGCCCCTGAGTTCTGAAAGCCAAATTTATAATAATTAAATATGCAGTTTTCAAAAGGTGATGCTTAATGCCTTTGAGATGTTCATTAGGTCAGAACGGAGAAGACCTTTACCCCAAGGAGGACTGAGGTGATGTCTGACAATTTGGGAAGTTGGCAGTGGTTGGGCTCTGCTTATAGAATGAGGTGTCTGTGGTCTCTGTAGAGGCTCCAAAAATTTTCCAGTTTCTTCACCATGGAGTGGGAAGGACAAGGGGCTGGAAGCCTTCTGCCAAATGCCCATCTACTCTTTTCCTTGCAGACCTTTGCTGCAAGCAGTTTCTCTGAGGCAGGCAATAAAATTTGGAGTAGGGCAGGATGGCCGGCCACCTTGATCTGGCAATGAGTGCCATGCTTTGCAGGGATATCAGAGCTTGACCACGCCACTAAAGCCTGTGGAAAAGGTACAGCCTTGTGACTATCCAAAGAGAAGGTGGCTGCCTGGGGCCTGCATGAGTGGAGCCATCTGGAAATAAGCCAGATCCAGACTGCATTGTTGAGCAACATCCACCAGCAACCCCAGTTGTTCAAGGAAGTCTGCACCAAGCACGGGCAATTTGGACATTGGGAACGATGCAGTTCCACAGATACTCTTTTCCCATTACCTGGAGGGTGCGGGTTTGGTGTCCATGTGATGGAATGCAGCTGCTGTTGCCAGCCACTAGGTATAGCTCAAAGGCACCTTTGTGCACCAGGAATGTCATACTGGAGGTGCAACTGGCAACATAGAATCTGGTGCAGTAGACATTCATCAGGGTTATGGCAGCCACTGTTATTTGTTGATTTGCAACCCTGCTTTTTTTTTTTTTTTTTTTTGCCAGCTGCATCCAGGGGCACAGTTCTTGGCTTCTCTCCTAAATATGTGATGGTATACTTGACAGGTGGGTGGCGGCACCCTTTCTGTTGCAGCTTGTATGGTTACTTCTGCATGGTGCTTGCCTGAGTCTCATCATCTCTTGCCTTGTAGATGGTGTTAGCAATGTGTTGCAAGGCCTTAGAGGCCTTTAGCAATTGGCATGAAGCTATGGTAGCATCAGTGGGGCCTCGACTTCATCCCAAGATGCCTAAAATGCCATGGCCCCCATTGGAGTGTTCAGCAGGTCAAGGGCCCATCAGGTTTGGAAGGGTGGTGGTATGAGAACTTGGCTATCAGGAGCTGGTGTAGGTCTTTGTATATGATTTTCTTGCCCTGTTCATCCAACCAATGTGTGATACAAAGGAAGAGGGCTTCTTGGATAGCCTCAAGCACATAGTCAGCCCATTTTGCTGAACTCATGATATTGTGGTGGCAGAACTGTATGACTATTCTCTGGGATCAGAGAGATGGTTCAGTTATCAACAAGTGAGGCAGATAGAGGTTGCTGGCATTCATGTTTGTTATTTTATCACTGGTCATCCTGTGTGTATTTACTTTTTAGCTGCCATGTTATGTGAGAGAACCATATTTGATCTACCATGATACATGAATGATCTTTGAAGCTCTTGAGAGAGATCAAGTCAGAGCTAGAACACCACATATACTCCATTAGCGGCTTTTTTGACAGTAGACGTGGCTGTAGTTAGCCCATTAATCACCAGGGTTGATGCAAAAACAGTGTTGTATCTAATGAGTTAGTGGGAAGGACCCTATGCTCTACACAGAGAGCGAGCTAAAGCTTGTGCGTCATATTTAGTCTGTTAGTGGCTCTTTGGTTAGTAGGACATGGCTGTATCAAGTCTCCCAGCATTTCATTTTATTTTCTGTTATATCAAAGACAGAGGACAGATGTTAAAAAAATATCCCCATGGCCATTTTCAAGCATGGCCATTTTGACAGGTTCCCTCTGAATTGCCTTCATAGGAAACTGATGTACACTTATTATAATTATTATTTTAAAAGTTGAAGGGCCTCCTTATAGACTGTCAGCCTTAGTCTCAGACCCAGCACTTCTATACGTTGTGTCTGTCATGAGTTGTCAAACTCGCTGCTGAACTCAGGTTTAGCCACCAGGTTCAGTAGCCACTCACATGGCTTATTAAACGCAGTTCAGGTCCCAGTAATACATCGTTTAACTTCAGACTTCTGTGTGTTTTAAACCTTACACTGTTGACCTCTCAGAGTGACCTGGTTGACCAACACGTTTGTATATAAACATCACCACACACAGAAGTCTGAAGTTAAACGATGTGTTACTGGGATGTGTTTATGTTTATACAAACGTGTTGGTCAGCAGGTCACTCTGATCAACAGTGTACTTTAAAACACACAGAAGCCTGAAGTTAAACGATGTATTACTGGGACCTGACCTTGCGTTTAGTAAAGCCATGTGAGTGGCTGCTGAACCTGGTGGCTAAACCTGAGTTCAGCAGCGAGTTTGACAACTCGAACGTGACACAATGTATAAAGTGCTGGGATCTGAACTATTATCATAAGGAGGCCCTTCAACTTTTTAAAATAATAATTATAATAAGTGTGCATCGATTTCCTATGAAGGCAATTCAGAGAACCTAATCAAAATGACCATGCTTGAAAAATGGCCGTAGGAATATTTTTAACATCTGTCCTCTGTCTTTGATATAACAGAAAATAAAATAATGCTGAAAAGCTTTGACTATGTTAGGGTTCACAAGAAGCCAAAGGCATTGAAGAAGTACCTGGTTGGCATTTAATGTTTGTTGAAGAATTCCACTGGATTATCAAAAACAGTGGATAGGTTTAAGGGCTTTAGTAGAAGGAAGTGAACAACAGAAGGTCTGAAAACAATTCATAAAACAGTGAGAAATTCACATAGGTTATTTCATGAGTGTTGGTTATATAGGGTTATCTAGAATGACAAATAATATGGAATAAATGGGGCATCTGTGAATGTCACACCTATAACAAAAAGTCATCCCAAGCATCATATATAAATAAGTGCTCCCAGCCAATTAATATTTGTGATAATGTGACTCCAAAACAACCGGCTAAGATCCAAAACATCAAAAATAACCAGGTCATGTGTTCCCCTAACAGATGTCATCAAATTCTACAAGGCTGCATACTAGTTCTGATTGGGAATTATCAGGCCTTCACATTTTTGGCAAAAACTACTTAGAATAAAGGGGTGCTACTAGGTGGTCTGTGACCTGGAAATGTGGGCACATGCTCAAATACTTTCAGCAATGCAGTGCTGTTCCGTCAGTTACAAGTATTGTTGAGCGTGCATGTGTCCTACTTGTTTGTTGCATTTTTGCTTAGTGCTGTCATGACTGGACCGACAGGACAATTGTCCTGCATCAAATTTGGTCAAAATCTGGGTAATCTGCTGTCCAAAACCATCAGGAAGATACATCATGCCTTTGGGAAGGAGGCCGAACCTTAGGTGAGAAACTGTGTGCCTTAATAGGCAACCATTTTATTAAGAATGAACTTATAACATTTTCCTTAAATGAAGATGCCCAAAGGTAAGAAGTGAGATCAAGACAAATGCAGTGAAAGCACAGTTAGCTATCCAAAAAAAAATGTGGAAAATGTTTCCTTCAATAGAAAGACCACTGGAATGTAAGTGTTGAGTTCTAGGGGATGTGTTTTTCTGGAGAATAGAGTTAACACAGAGTAAATATGCTGAAAAACAAAACAAAAAACCTCATAACACTTAGGACAGATCATATACATAAGATCATGAAGTTCCTACCCTAAAATACTCCCTGTAGAGTGCTCATTTCTACAGCTATACTTCAGATATGGCAAACTAGGCAAAATGCACACCTCTACAGAGCTAGAATTACTCAGCATTTAGAATAACACACACCACCTGTATAACCATCACACGAAAGGAAGATACCGTGGAGTTGCCCTAGATTTTATTCAGTAAGGATAATTTTAGTCACATCAGCCACAAATCCTAAGTTTATACTGCCTTGACTACACAAAATAAATGAGTTGCAGGGGTGACATACCTCCTCCAAAAGGAGCATAAAGGGTTCTTCCCTTCTATTTACAGAGGATAAGGCTCGACAATATCAAACACTGGTAACTGATTTATCAAATCCTTAGTATTGTTGGAAAGCAAGCTGATCTAGAGGATATTCTTTTTATCACAGGGTAGGGGGAAATCATTTCTGGTTATGTGATATATTTTGACAAATATAAAATTTAAATAACGAAAACACTGATGAACATGGAAGATTCAGTGGCATTTTCATCAAACTGAAAACTGACTGGACAGAAAAAATGTAGAAGAGATAAGAAGAGACTTTATCTGGTAGGCAATATAATTTAAAATCTTTTAGGATAACTATCCAAATATGCTTCCAAAATCAGGAGTTAATATACAAAGAAAAATTAATTTGAGATTAGGCAAAATAAAACATGACAGGTCACTGAGAAAGGAACAGAAAACCAAAGGTGGAAGAACAGAATCATGAAGAACACCACAAAAAATAGGGAATGGAACAGATATTGCACTCCCAATAACAGATATTGAAACAAACAGAAATTAGAAATAAATTTACAAGCACTAAGTGCTCCCATGAGATTTATGCCATAATGTCATATTCCTTAGAGTGATGACAAAACATTTTTCAAAACCTTTCCCAATATCAGTCTGGGAAGGTAACAAGATATTGCTAAGATGGGAATGAAGGACCTCATTTAATAAAAATTTTTAATGCCTCTATTGTAGTAGGTAGAGCAAACAGGTGTTAGTTTGAGAAATTCCTTTGGATGGATTTAGGCAGGGCAGACTTCGAAAAAGGTTCAGATCTTGGCAATTACTTACAAAATTAGTGGACCAACTCTACAATAAAATCCATAAAAGAACTGGTATATTATCTATGTTAAATTTCATGCCAGAATTAATTATAAAACGTTTAGATAGCATAACAGAAAGGCTCGTCATGATAATGAGGAATACCGAAATCACCCCCTCCTCCCACAAAAAAAAAAAAAAAAGAGCCTAGGAAATCAAGCAAAAAGGTGTAACCTTAGCATGGGAAGGCCAAGATATTGGCTTATCAGACATACACACCAACAAGCAACGGTTTGAATCCTGGCCTGGTAATTTAACGATATTGGTGGATAAACATTTGTGTGTTATGTATTCACATGTACACACACACACATAAACATTTGTGTGTCATGTATTCACATGTACACACACACACAGACACACACACATATATATATATATATATATACATGTACACATTCGCTACCGGGGTCTAAGCGATGTCAGGCAGGGCAGCCGATCGAGGCTACGGCCTACCCACCAAAATCAAAGTCCTTCAAAGAAGGCATCGTGCTTACCCCCATATAATAATGGGAAAAATGCACGTTAAAGAAGAAAAGAAGAATATATATATATATATATATATATATATATATATATATATATATATATATATATATATATATATATATATATATATATATATATATATATATATATATATATATATATATATATATTTTCATATATAAATTTTTTTACTTACTGTACATTGGGGATAAAACCTCATGTCTGAGATGGAAGGCCAGGGTGCTTACTAACTGAACCTGAACCACACAGGTCAAAAAAGAAGTTATAACTGAAGTACTTTTGTACCTGAGGTTTCTCCTGGGCAGGCTGCTGCCTAATATCCCAGTGAGTTTTACCCAACTTCCCAACCCACCAGTGACCCAGTTGGTTGTATTTCATTCATATTGCCCCTTCAGCATGAATATGGTAGGAATAATCACACATGAGCATGTGTTTCACAGAAATAAAATTTCTGACTCACATTGGGATCAAACCCCAGTCTCTCAAACGAAATGCCAGGGCACTGCCAAGTGAACCACACACACCATAAAAGTAGTTGGAACCTAAGTACTTCTGTATGTTGAAAGGGAAATTCAATGAAATGCTACTAATTGGGTCATTCGTGGGTCGGGAAGTTGGGCAAAACTCAATGGTTTGCAAAGTGGCAACCTGCCCAGGAAAAATGTCAGGTACAAAAGTACTTAGGTGTAGTTCAGTTGGTAGTGCCCTGGCTTTCATTTGGGACCAGAGTTCGATCCCTGTGTGAGTAATTTAATTTCAGGGTGAAACGTGTTCATATATATATAAAAATATATAAATATATATATATATATATATATATATATATATATATATATATATATATATATATATATATATAAATATATATATATATATATATATATATATATATATATATATATATATATATATATGTATATATATATATATATATATGTGTGTATGTATATATATATAGATATACATATATATATGTATGTATATATATATATATATATATATATATATATATATATATATATATATATATATATATATATATATATATATATATATATATATATATATATATATATATATAAATTTTAATAAATTTCTGACTCACATCAGGATCAAACCCAGGTCTTTCAATTGAAAGACAAGACCCACTGTTGGAACCTAAGTACCACTGTACCTAAGGCTTTACCTGGGCAGGCCTAACTGCCTAGCGTACCAGCATGTTTTCCCCTACTTCTCGACTCAGCAGTGACCCAATTGATAGCATTTCATTCGAATTATCTTTTCTGGGTGAATATGATAGGAATAATCAACACACAATCAAATCACGTGTGGAACAGAAATAAATTTCTGACTCACATCACGATCGAACGCAGGTAAAGCTTTAGGTACACTGGGACTTAAGTTCCAACTTCTTTTATGGCTTGTGTGGCTTGGTTAGCAACGGTCTTGTCTTTCAATTGAAAGACCTGGGTTCGATCCTGATGTGAGTCTGAAATCTATTCTGTTCCATATATGATTGTGTGTTGATTATTTCTAACATATAATATATTATATATATATATTATATTATATATATAACATATAATATATATATATATATATATATATATATATATATATATATATATATATATATATATATATATATATATATATATATATATATATATATATATATATATAATATACATATATATTACATATATATATATATATATATATATATATATATATATATATATATATATATATATATATATATATATATATATATATATATAGACTTCAGAAAGAGATCAATGTCACATTTATACTTACACTGAAGAATCTGTGTAAAAAAATTTCACATCAATTGCATGTACTCGCACTGCCTAGAAAATATGTCTCTTCAGTTTAAGTAGGCCTACCCTATCCACTCCATCTATCAAGCGCTCCCTTCTTTTTTCCCAATACTTTTCACCACACTATTGTTTCCTCCAATTTTTCCACATGAACAAACCATCTCTAAACACAGTGAAATAACTTTTCACCTAAGGTAACCTATTGTTACATATTGCAGCAACTCCAAATTTCTCACCCATTCAAGTCCTTCTCACTCAGCTGAATACTGTGCACACAAAATTCATCTCACCAGCAACTTTTTTTCATTCATTTGCATTTTACATCCAAACTTCACTTCCATGAAAAAGTTGCTCAACAATCCCTCCATATATTCTTTTGATAACCAAAGAAATTACTCTCCTCTTTCAAATTTTCTCCATTTCATGTCACCTGCTCTGTGATCTCTCTCTTCCTACCAGCATCTGTTACATATTCCCAAATGCCCATAGAGATCAACTTTTTCCATTCTTCTCGCCAGCCTTATTAACACATACTGCTGCATTTTCCTGGATACATTTACCCCCAAGTTTTATTTCTGTCTCTGGATTTTGAGGTTGCCCTTTAGTACCCCTTACCAATACCATATCATCTGCAAACATCAGCTAAATTCATGAGACATTCTCTAATTGGCCAATCTCAGGTTTTTCGCATCACTACATCCTGCTTTAACACCAAACAGTCATCCTTCCTTCTACATACTCAAACACATGCTTTGCTGTTATGGCAAAAACGTAAGTTCTCAACAAGTTACCTACAAGGCCATACACCCTAACAACTTCAAAACAAACACTTAACACATACAACCATATCTGTCTTACTTCCGCTTCAAAATGTTGCCACAGACCTACTCTAGTGCTCAAAGTGATGTATGTCTCTACGATTCTTAAAATCACATGTATCGCCTTTTCCCTTATTAACAAGAACAATTATTCCCGTCATCCAATCACATGCATCCTTTCTCTCATCTAAAGCATACCTTGCACACCCTGGCCAGCGACTCAGTCACACTTCTGCATAGTAACGTAGCACCACCATTGCAATCCCATCATTCTACAACCTCTTAGCGGCCATCACCACGTCCTCGACAGTCACTTCTACAAGTAATTTCAAGTTTATAGTACAGTAACTGCTTCCACTCTCGCATCGTTCAGATTTGCCTCCTTTTTTAACTACATTCAACATTCTTCAAAATAGCACTATGGAACAAGCAACTTATAGGCCAGTTCTGTCTTAGACCCGAAGAGAACAACAAAAATGAAAATGAATGAATTAGAGCATCCTTTACTTGAAAGGAAACAAAAGACACCATCTTAAAGGATAGTTATATCTAGTGTGTGAATGTTTTTGTCATGCAGCTGACTGACTTTTTATTGATGACCAGATATCAATAAAAATTAATATTCTTACATCTTAGCGACAATGCTCAGCAAAAGGAACCTTCTAATGCTATTCATCTCTGTACTTGCTGGATCACTTAGCTCTGAACTCCTTGTCTTAATTCTCGAGATGATATTGTTCAATTATTTTCCCTTATCAATCGTTCGCTTTCAACGCTGTTAGAATTAACACTTATCAATCAAACTTTTAATAACGATAAATGTAAACTTGCACCAAATCATGGTAACCATTAGACTTACACAAAAATCTGAAACGCTTTTGTACTGTTCAAGGCTTAACGTGATACTGTTACTCAACATGACTGAAGTAGGAACAGAGTTTTGCTTTGCTTGACTTTTAATTTTGAACCCCCATAAATCCCCATATCTTTGATTTTCCGAGGTGTACACAACCTTTTAAGCTTGAAATGAAGTGTCTAACCCTGTAGACATGAAACCGACTTGTAATAAGCGTAAAAGTAAGAATATTCGAGTGATTACAATGTACGTAAATACGAAAACAAACAGCAAGCACAATGCTGACACTGACAACGAAGCCTTAAGACAGTGAAACCGCAAACTAATATCTACATCCGTTTTACATTCTTTGTGGGTTTTCATACCTGTGCGAGTATCAAACAAATCTGTGAAGTCCGCCTCGTAAACATCGTGTTTTACTGAACCATAGGAAAGAAGTGGTACTATGTTCTTGTTAAGTGCTACAGCCCAAACCCATCTGTGATTCGTTGATACCATTACGCGTTCTAATTAATAGTTAAAATTCTCCCAGTTCGGGAATGCGTGTTCGGTGGAGGAATCTAGCTATAAAACCTTCATACGGATTACAAAAATACCCTTTCAGGAAGTTTGGGTACACCTACTCTCTCTCTCTCTCTCTCATACACCCAACAAAAAGTTGCCAGAGAAGAGAAATTGTCAAGAAACCATAAAAATGCTCACGGATTCAGCATGCTCCAAGATTACAATTATTCATAGTCGGAAGCAAAACATTCTATCAGGACTTTTACTAGGGAAATTGGGGCCTTTTTCTTCAGGGGGGAGAGAGAGATTCACAAACTGACCAGTAATTTGAACACGTAAGAGCTGATCAAAAGCTTTTAATCATGCAGACTGATTTTTCCCGTTTTTTTTTTTCTTTTTTTACCTAGGGCGTAGTTTCAGCTTCCGTCTTTACGTTTTAAGTGGTGGTCTCGAGGCAGGGCCTACGCCCTTTGCTTATCATAACCATATCGGAAATTTCGTATGTTTAGACACAAAGACTCAACTGGCTCTCTTAAATCACTTTCATACTCTTAAACAGCAAGTTGACTTAACAAAGGTCTTAGAATTTTTTTTATTATTAAAAACCGGTTACATAATTCGGACCCCAGTTCTCTCTAGGATCCCAGGGAATGAGAAGGATGGCCAGACATTAAATTGCAAATTTGATTTCCTATTGCATATACTCCCTATTTACATATGAATGGGTCTATGCAGTCCTGCACTGAACATTCCTTCTCGCCACTATATCAGTAAAATAAAAAAAAAAAAGGGGGTTACACGATGATGAACAGCTTCTTAATCGGTTTACTTCCCTTATCATATAAAAAAGAAACAAATTCGCTTTTCCTAATGCTCTGGTTTAGGTATCATATCATTTACCTAGAAAGATACCCAAGCCCTATGATTTCTTCTCTGGTATTTCGTATATTCATATTAGCTTATTCTGGAAGAACTGGGCTCAATCCCATATTCTAAAAAGACAAGTATTTTGATGTTTCTAAATTTTAAAGGACCAGAATTTATGTCATTTCTATTTATTTTCGTTTGAAAAACAACTTACACAGACAAGTTCGTCCTATACTAGAAAACATTATCCGAGAATACTATAAATGTCCACTACAGCAATGAAAATAGGAATAAGGGATGACGGATACTTTCTTGACCGCAAAAAAATTTCTAAGCATTAATACGAAAGACTCAACATACCATGATATAACAACAAAACACGACCCATTTTAGATTTGAAAGAAATAAAAGGCCTAGAGTAGACATATAAAAAGCAAATTGGTCAACTTCTCTGCTGTCTCATCTAGCGATCCTATTGGTTACATTTTGCCCAACTCCATCACCATGCCTTAAGTAACCACGAAAAAGTCTCTTTCATACAGAGACTTTCGTGCGACGTAGCAGTGCAAGAATAATTTTAGTGAAAGAAAAACGAATCATGAAATAGCCTGTAGAAGTGGCAATCACAGATTGCAAACCTCTGCCGACGCAGTTAGCATCGGTGCCCAAATAACCTTTCCTCTCCCGAATACTAAGACGCGATTACCATAGTTACGCAAAAACTCGGTCACATCAATGTTTTATTATACAAACAAAATTAATAATTTTTTTTTTTTTTTTTGCGCAGTTTTACTCCTGCGCGTTAGACGTTTTAAGCCTACTTTAGATACATGCTGTAAATTACCGGCTCTACGATCCGCTTATTTTTCACGCAAAGACTCCCCACTCTGGTAAAGGTAATAAATACCAGAACACTTGGGGCAGGCGCACAGCCAAACCATTTTATGCATGCGAACGGCGCGCTCATTTGGGTATGGGAAATAAAGGCAATGTAATCAGATGAGTTCCCAGGACCTGACCCCGGCAAGTACTGTGAAAAAAACACACACCGGCGCACCGCTGCTCAGATTTACAGTATGTAGTGCCGTAAGTCTTAAAGAATACGGTAAAGCAGGCCATAACACTCCTTCCTTTTTTATGGTATTTGTTCCTCGTGTTCTTTTCTCTTGTAGAACTTCAGGTGAAGCTGTATTTAGCAAGTGATCTACTTTTTTAGGCTTCTTGTACTCAGGGATGCTAACAAGTTTTAGCTGATGTCGTCGTTAATTTGCTTCATTCTGTAGCCTCCTCTTCTCACGGCAGAAAGGAGATTGAACGTAATACCTGGCAACAATTTTAGACATTTGAGACATTACATTCCAAAACTTACAGATACATAACGTTTCTGTTTCAAATATCATTGACTTGTTTATAATTGCTAATAAGCTGCGATTGTGTAAGGCCATTTGGGTCTTAACAATGACTTTCCTTTCCAGTTTTTTCCGACACTCTTTTTTTTCTATTTTTAGGCAACGCACATCTAAGTGTTCCCTTGAATACGTAATCCCGAGATATTCGTTTTCCTTGGGCTTCTGACATCTTAGTATGGGCAAGAGGATCGGATTATCGGGCGGTCCTTACATCACCTGTTAAGAGATTAGAGATTAGGCCGTATTTTTTTGCCTTGCCACACGCACAAAGAGGCCGAGGTTAGCTGGAGAAAAGTGACGGAGCAATAAACTTTAGGAAATAAAGCGTAGATTGCTCCAACGGTGAGGAATACATAGATATTTGGATCTTGGTGGAAACAAAGCGTAGAAAGTTCCGAGAAAAGGGATGAGATTACGATAAGCAGTAATGGAAGCAAAAACTAAGAAAATCTGCAGGGGACGAGTCAAGATTTTATGGTGAAAAAACAGAAAGCATTAAAAGAATACTTCAAGATTTTTTCTATCATTTGCATGGTGAGATCTCTTACCATCTAAGTTGGAATTACCGCTTGAACAAAAGTGTTTGAAACTTGAACTTTCCCACAATGTTATATTTTGAGTGGAAGAAAATATCAGTTATATCTGACTGCCTGTTACAAAGTAAGAAACGGGGTGATTAATTTGCAGTCTTCAAGAACATTACTCGTACATATGCGATCGCATGTCCAAATGCACATTACCTAATTTCCGCAAGGTAGGCGTCGTTCATCAACTTACTGGATAATTAAGGGTGCATCGAGTTTTTTTTTTCTTTCTAGCACTTTAGAACAATAATTCAAAGATGTGTCTATACAGAATGTTTCATACTCGCCTACTGTATTGGTTTAGATTTTATGCAGATAAAGCTGTGGTCGACGCATCTAGCAACGACTACCGACAAATTTAGAACCTGCAATCTGCCTTATTACGGGATATGATTCTGCGACATGTGCCGAAATTATGACCGTCATATACAATGAGACAGCTTGATTATGGTTTAATAATTTAATGCTGTTATTAATCTATTTTATACTTTTCAGACATTCCTTTAACAAAAGCATAGCAAGTGAGTTACAGAACTCGTGGAAGTCCATTTGAAATCTAAAAAGAAGCAAAATTTCTTCAACTTTCTTTATTTCGCTGGTTGTATAATTCTCGGTACTGGAAAGTTATTAGGAAAGTGTTGCTCTCTTTGCGAGTTCTAGATCGGGACGAAACTTGCACATGCTGACATGAACAATGAGCTACAAGATCAGGCGAATGAGTGAACAGAGGAGCCCGCAGACATGGTTGTAGTGTTTGATGATATAAGAATAATTTTTCATCATCGAAAGGAAAAATGCCCTGCCTTCCTTTCCCTACTCAATTTATCCTTATTCCCCGCCCAAACGAAGCAAATAACCCTAGGAATTACATAGTTACCTTAAACACAGTGGTAAAGTCTACTTTCCTAACGTTAACTGACCAGAGGCGTCTGATCGTTATTCCTTATTCAAAGACCCATACTGTAGCGCATTTGGAATAATTTACACGAATGGAATTTCTCTCCGTATGTCCATTTTTTTTCTTACTTAATTATTCATTTATCATTCCTTGCGGCCCTGTAGCTGAGCCCTTTTTCACACCGACTACAAAACCAGAGACAGCAATGAAGCATCTGCAGTCTAGCGTTAACCTCGTGAGATATGAAGTTATCACTCATTGTTTTTTTTCCTCTTTTTATTCACTTATGGACTCCTCATGACCATTTATAATGCCAGGGAAATGTTCTTGAGAATCTTATATCATTTTTATGGGATGTCATGAAATCGGTGTTTATTATTTATTAGGACAGAAGAAGCGGGGGTGGGGGGGAAATATATTGGCGAGAAATCTACCGGTAAATAATGGGCTGGGGAGATGGCCTGCCACGGAAAGATTGCCCGAGGAGGAGAGTCAAGGAAGGGAACTGGGGAGAAAAGGGGAGACTGTTAGGGAAATAGGGAAATTTGGGCCGGCGGAATAGACGACGTCAGGGAATTATAAAAGGGATAGATAAAAAAGATAGTTTGTGAGCAGAATATTGGGACGGGAAGATAGGCAGGACTTTAACGGAAGAAAGGAAGACATTTGGGTTATTGAAAAGAGAGAAATGGCCAGGGGAAAAGGGAAGGTAGTAAAAAATGCTGTGATTATGGAGATTGCGAGAGAGAGAGAGAGAGAGAGAGAGAGAGAGAGAGAGAGAGAGAGAGAGAGAGATAATCCTAAAAAGAAGGTAGAAATACAATGAACAGTAAAGAATGCAAAGGAATATGTAAAAATATGTGATATTTTGAAGTAAACAGAATGCTATAAATATGGTAAATATATTTGAAAGGTTGGAGCAAAGTCATTCCATAAAAAGCACATATATAGTCCTACGGGAATGTATATAACCGTGAATTAGTTCTGGGCGTATGTAAATCTAAATTAAAACTTGGAAAATAGTGAGATTATATATCTTTTATATACATTATATATATATATATATATATATATATATATATATATATATATATATATATATATATATATATATATATATATATATATATAATATGCTTAAAAATCATATATACGTGAACAACAGTAAACATTTAAAAGGAAATGAAAGAGTGCCAAAACTTTCGTGTGTTTAACACATCTTCAGGGCAAAAAGTAACAACAGGTGCAAAGTAATTTAGGGTATTTTACGCATCTTTGGGGCACAAAGTCACATTGCACCCCGAAAATGTGTAAAATATTCGAAATTTCTTGGCACTCTTGTCAAAACCATTTAAACACCCCCAGTGGCTTAAGAAAGTACGTGCGTGTGTGTGCGTGTATACATACACACACACACACACACACACACATATATATATATATATATATATATATATATATATATATATATATATATATATATTATATATTGCTATAACTTCCAAGCATCTCAGCCACCAAAAGCTTAATTTAAAGCTGGAAAATACAACAGTGCATTTTGGCACTGCCTGACAAGGAAGGGCAAAAGGAATATTGGCCCCTCCCTTAATCTGTTAATCACAATCTGTATATCCCTTTCAACTTTCTCATCTCGAACATGTGACGCTGCGGGAAACTTTTGTTTACACAGACACGAGGTTGTGAAGAGACTAAGTCTGGCCGGAGGCAGAATAGAGCCAGCGATGCAGAATAAGGGAAAGGACATCTGGCATGAACACCTGGATCTTGAGTCACAAATGATGCCTGTGCATAGGGAAACAACACCAACCCCATCTACCTGTGGGTGACCTAATCCCTGGCCAAAGTCATATGAGGGCCTCACTGAAGGAACAAGCGAGAGAGAGATTGCTGGACAAGAGTGAAACACATCTCCCCCTTTCCCGCCTCCTTCAGAGAGCCATGCCCTATCACATGGTCCTATCTTGTAGGGACCCTTAGTATTCTTACCAGTGAAGCCCTTAGCCCTCCTCCTACGCCATTACCCTCACCGAAGCCATCTCTTCTACAAGGTAAAGTGATTTGTCACACTGTTTTAATTCTCATACTAAACTTCCTATTTCCATTTCTAAGTGCCAGTATTTCCATATCAGCCTTGCCGTGTTAGGGCATGTTACGTAAATGCCTGTGTTTAAATAATTACATAAAATCGTGTGTTCAAGGCATCTTTGGCACCTGTGCTTGCCTTGTCCTGTGCATATTTTACTGTGGCCTTACTGGCTTCTAATTCATAAATCTCTCCATTTACAGAGGGTTTGCTAGCTGTGGAAATCTCTTTTGACTGTCCCTTGTATCATCATCGTCACACCGACGGATATGCCTTCAAGTTTTCCCACTTATAATTAACCTCTCAGGCCCTGCCTGCCTGATTAGTCCATTACATCTTCTGATAGTTCATTTCATGTAAATGCACGTAATTTTAAACTTACCCTAACGTGTTTACTTACAAATACCTTGTGAGTAGAGCCCTCCGCTCAGTTAAATTCCCCCAAGATTTTTTCCTTGTTTTTTACGATTTCCTGAATCAACAGCAGTCAGATTTTTCACAAAAATAGAGGTAAGTAACAAAATCATTCATTTAGAGTCTATAACTGGCTCATGATAAGCATTTCCCCTAGTTAAATCCAAGGAAATATATATATATAATATATATATATATATATATATATATATATATATATATATATATATATATATATATATATATATATATATATATATATATATATATATCATCTTTTAACGTGTTTTTTCCATTTTTGTATGGGGTAAGCACGATGCCTTCTTTGAAGGACTTTTGATTTGGCTTTTGGGTGAGGCCGTAGTCTCGATCGGCTGCCCTGTCTGACATCGCTTAGACCCGGTGAGCGTTATGTTACATGTGTCATACCAGACCCAACGCCTTTCTTCCCAGCAGCGAGAAGTTGTTGCGCGGGTAGGTCGGGAGTTCGAGACGTGTGAGATGTTTGTTATGTTTTTGGAAGATGTTGTAGTGGCTTTGTTTTGTGTGTGTATTTAGTCTGTAACATCCATTTGCTCTTTAAGCAAACCTATCCGTTGATTACATACATAATCCCTGAAATTATATATATATATATATATATATATATATATATATATATATATATATATATATATATATATATATATATATATATATATATATATATATATATATATATATATATATATATATGTACATTTATATATATTATATATAAATATGTATTTATATATATATATATATATATATATATATATATATATATATATATATATACATATATATATAATAATAATATGCATGTGCGTGCATATATGACTTCAGCATTACTATTATGGCTTGCAAGAACTTAGTCTTGCACCTCCTGACATGCTCATGGTCAACTCTTATCTTATAAGTGTTTGGCATTTTGAAGAATGAAAGAAAAAGTTTACACATTTCGAAGGTATTACAGCAAAATTGTGCGTCAAACAATGTGTTTCCTGCTCACACTATCTTCACCTCTTTTCAACACCACAGCCATATCTACAAGACCTGCTTCTCTGGAGACTATGGTCATGAGCATATTTTTCGAAACTATTTCTATTGTACTGATAAGGATCAACCATGACAAATTTTGAATAATACAAAGGAAGTCATCTAACTTTTCTCGTACCTGTTTTTATTTCTCCGTACAAGACACTGACTGTCACCCCCTTTTCCAAGAAGGCTTGCCAAATGGAATTTATTCTTTCTTATTATGGTATAAACATAGTAAGCTTGCTAAAGTCAGAGCCTCCATATTTGTCACTAGATGCAACTGTGTTCCTGAGGTCACAAGCAATGGAAAAGAAAGCAATCAAGTCTCTTGAGCTGGTATGCATAAGTGTGCCATCCCTGTGCACTGTAAAGCAAGCAGGAAAAACACACCAGCATTATAAACACCAGATTCAGTTTTTATTTTTGGCCTTCAATTGAACCAAATTCTCGACAACAAAAAACTCTTATTCCCTTATTAATTAGTAAAGTTTGAGGAGGGAGCAGTAATGAATCCAATGAGCAATTGAATTTGCTTTGTCACAAATAAGGCGCTCCATTAAGATCCAGTAGTGGATCTCGTGGGATATTACTTTAATGTTACTGTTTTTTACAGCAATTTTAACTGGAGTAGATATATCATTCTCTAACTGATTTGCATAGTTTTGGGAGTCTTCAGACAGTTGTTACGCAAATCACGAAATACATTCAGTTACCCGATTTGCCATCAGCATAAAGTAAATGAGGGTCTTTTCTTTTCACAAGAGAAAATAAACCAGCCAGCAATTTTCCCTGCCAGCTAACCAAAGCAATGCAGTGCAACAGAAAGTATTGAATTTTGAAATGCAGTCATGCCCGTTGTCCATTTGTAATTGGGACTGCCTCCTTATAGATTTTGTTCATCAATTCCAGATTGGCAAGTGTTCCTTGCTTACTGGGCTTGTTTCCTACTCTGAGTCTTATTTGATACAAATTTTACCTTGCTGTAATCCAAGCTATAATCAGTGTCAGAATCAGTGGCATACTATGTACAGGTTTGAAAGATACACTGTCAATTTCTTTTCAGGTTAAACTTACATCAATCTGATGCCAGTGATTGGACTTTGGATGTCTTCCTGATATCTTTCTGCTTAGCCTACCAAGGAAATGTGGTAGTTACAACGAGAATAGCTATTTGATGAATGTCATAGCGAGATGAGGAGTGGCTGGAAGTATATCTGATCATTATTTGATTGAAGCAATAGTCCACTGAAGAAAAACGGAGATTATCTGAGATAAAGCTACATTACAGAAGAGAAGATCTCGTGTCACCAACTGCATGACAGAAGAAAAGATCATGTCCCAACATCTAAAAGGACAGATATGGTAGTCAAGAAAACAAGTGAAAGAAAAAGAACGGAGGAATTAAAATGGACAGAGAAGGTGAACAGTTGCTCGGCAGAATAGCAAATGCAGAAAGAAATAAAAGATGCAAATGGAGAGATAATATCTAAAGTGAATGCAGTTCTGGTAGGAGGAGTATGTATTATAAAGATATGTTGAATATCAAAGAAAGCAAAAGATAAGAGTGAGGCAGAGCTGAATGACACTAGAGAGGAAAAGGTTAGAATGATTGTGGAAAGGACTGTTGAGGACATAACAACAATGAAGAGGCTGTAGTCAATGGGACTGCTGTGGTACAATGGTGATAGTGTGATGGATTTGCTGACCAGGGTTTGCTATGTAAGTCTGGATGAGGGTGAAGGGAATAATTTTTCACTGTCCATAAGTAAACTCAGTAGCAGCTTCTGTAAGAATTATATGAGCTAACCTATCTCCTATGCCAAATATTCATGACCCTGTCTAGACTGTGGCATACGTTTCATGTGCTCGTATGCCACATAAGTTTCATAAAACGTTGATCCATGCCCCCTTTCCCTTGTCTAAACTTTCATTGTTGTTCTGTTATCAGAGTTTTTGTTCTGTTTTGCTTATGAAAATGCCATCATACCCTTTTCTTGGTTTACTGAGAAATGTTACGCTCAAGGGACATCCTCAGCTGATTGCTTAGCTTGAAAAGCTCGATGAAGCAGTTCAGCCTTTTCCCAAAGGCCAGTTACCAATCTATGATCATCTGTTAGCAGTGGTGGAATGGAAAACTAGCCAGACCCAAAGATAGATGGTGCCAATTCGGTCCACCACAGATGAGGCTGAGTAATTCTTTCAAGTTTCCTCTTCAAGAAATTATTTTAATTTCTCTCGGCTGTATGGGAAGCTCTATTCACAGCACGGCGAGACTTAGGAAAAATGGTGTAATTTTCATATGAACGATTTTGTCTCCATGCGTTGAATTTGGTCTGTTTGTCATGGTAGGCTCGTCTAAATGTATCATCAAACCATGGCTGATCATTCGTCCTAAATTTGATGACCTTTCTGGGGACATAGTAAAATAGCCATCAGTATTTTATTTAACTTCTTGGTATCAGGATCTACTACAGCAACTGAAATATTAAGTTCCAGACAAGCTTCAATAATGTGATCCCAATAGGCTCTGGCTTTCAGCCAGACTGTTTTCCCAATGGTGTGGCATTAGGAATTTACTGATTGACAGATATGTCCATCTCAATGGCGCAGTGATCAGAAGTGCCTATATATTCACAGACCTTGGTCTTCACAATAGCTGGAACATCTGTGAATGTGAAGTCTAATCTGTTACCAGAAATGTGAGTGGGTTCCTCACTTAGCTGGACAAAATTCGAGGATACACAGAACTCAAGAGCAGACCGGCCATGTTGATCTGTGGAATTTGAATTTAGCCACTCACTGTGCTTTGCATTTCAGTCTCCACAAATAATGAATGAAGCTTTTGAATCCTGTAACTGAGCCATACTAATCCTTTCCAAAGACAGTCATATATGGCATCATCGATATTTGGATTGTGGTACATAGCAAATACATAAACATTGCAGAATGTACTGATATTTTAAAACTAAGAACTTCATGGCAACTACACTCCAAATTTTTTTGACAATAAATAGGTTGTCCGGATTTAGTGCATATAGCTATACCTTGTGAATGTGGGATGTTAACGACGATAAATAAAATCAGGTCCATCAAACCCCGGGAATGAAAACTCAACAGTTGACTTGTTACTACTTACAAGAGTCTCACATAAAAACATCAAATCACAGTTATGGGCACAACTCTGGTGATCAAGAAAATTTGACCTTAAGCCCCAAATATTTGAGTAAAGTATTATGCAATTTTTCTTACTGTAATGAGTAACAGGCTAAGGATTCAGCTCAATGTCTCCTGAAAGAATTAAAATTAACAACACAAAATCAGTACCAAAACTAATAAATAGACTCATAACAATGGCAACACTGTAAAAATCAACAGAACAATAAACAACAATACCATCAACAGCAACAGTATTTACATTTACAAAAATTCTGTTGAGAGGAAAAATAAACTTCACCATACATCATTGATAAAAATGCCGGAAGCAACTGGTCAACAAGGTGGGGCCGGCTCACCTTGTAAGGCAAAATAAATCCACCAGGTTTGCTACAACAATTGGGGGAGGACAGTCAGGATGAATTTATAAATAAAACACTCAGAAGGAAAAGATTAGGCACTTTCCTAATAATCAACCAAGTAACTTTTGCTTTCTCATCAGCCTGTCCTATACACTTTTCAAAAAAACAGGAAAGTAAACGAAACAGAGGATAAATGCCTGATTGTTCCCTCAGGCAAGGGAACTCAAACCCAAGACCATAGAAGGCCATGGTACAATAGCTATGGCACAGTCCAAGGCTGGGGAACAAGGTTTGTATTCAAAGTAGTCTTCTCTTAGTCTGCCTACCAAGGCTAAAGAGTCCCTTCTACCCACTGGTGTGATTTCAGAGTGTCATTCTCCTAAAAGCGTTGCCTGCCAAGGCTAAAGAGTCTCTTCTACCCAAACTCGTGTGGGCAGGGACGTCACACCCTAAAGTGAATGTTGCTAAGAAAAGACACATTAACCCACTACCCAAGATAAAGTGAAAGAAAGGAGAGTAGATGTAGGAGCAAAATTGTGGGGTAAGAAAATTAGTCATAAATGGAATTTGAAATTGTTAATGTTTGCAAATGATGCTGTGCTGGTTTGACAGTGCAGAGAAACTGCATAAACTGGTAAAAAGAATCTGAAAGTCTATGCAAAAAGAGCAAGATGAAAGTAAGGCTGTATAAGTAAACTTAAACATGCATGTTAATACTGACTGTGGAAAATGGAAGAGATTAATTCAAATATATGTATGGTAGTAAACAAAATGGATCATTCACAGAATATATGAAGCAAGAAAAGTTGTAGGCTGTAAGCAAACGATTTGTTAGAGACTTGTGTTGTCTGTTCAAACCAAGGTGGGAATATATGAAGAGGCTTTTGAGCCATTTCTCCTTTGTGGGAGTTAAGTATGGATGTTAAATACAAGTGAAAGAAAAAAAGTCAGAAGTGTTTAAGATGTACTTCTTGTATAGTCTAAGTGACACAAGAAAAACTGATAAATTATGAAATAAGGGGATACACATAAGTGGTTACAAAGTTAGCCCATGTGAAAAGATGGATCAGAGTATTTTGAGATGGTTTGGTCACCTGGAAAACTATAATGGATAATGATAGGCTGGTGAAAAGAGTGTATAATTCAATGTTAGAGGGAGGGGGGAGAGGAAGACCTAGAATAGGGTTGGATGGATGAAGTGAAATGGGGACTGGAAAGGAAGGGCCTTAATATCAAGAAAGAGCAACAGTTCATGCAAGATAGGGATAAAGGGGCAGCAAATGTAAGAAGTAAAACATGCTACTGATATGCTCTGTGTTGGTGTACGAAGTGGCTAATGTTGTGGAAGCTTTACTGCATAAGAGTGTCAGTCAATAATTCAACAGTTTCCCAACTGTTTGGGAAACAACAATGTACAGACGTTTTACCACTGAGCCATCAAGAGAGGTATAAGTTGATATCGACTCTACTGTATATACACCTGTCGAATTCAAGTTTTTGTACTTGGAATCGACACCAACCCACCTCTCCCATGATCACTGGTGACTAAGTGCTTATCAATTATAATACCCCTCTTAAGTTATGTTATTTCCAATATAGAGTGCACTGGATATTAAGCTATATTTGTGGCTTACTATTTGTGAATAAAAAAAGTAATGGCTCATGTGACAAAAAATATATATATGTATGTATGTATGTATGTATGTATGTATGTATGTATGTATGTATGTATGTATGTATGTATGTATATAATTACACACACACACATATATATATATATATATATATATATATATATATATATATATATATATATATATATATATATATATATATATATATATATATATAATATATATATATATATATATATATATTATATATATATATATATATATATATATATATATATATATATTATTTTTTTTTCAAGATCCCACCCATCAAAATGCTTCATTTAAAGCTGAAAAATACAGCAGTGCATTTTGGGCACTGCCTGACAAGGAAGGGCGAAAGGAATATAGGCCCCTCCCTTAATCTTTTAATTGCCTTTCAACTTTCTCTTCTTGAACATATGACTGCGGGAAACTTTTGTTTACACAGACGCGAGGTTGTGAGGAGCCTAAAGCACCGGAGACTAAGAGAAAAGGACAGCTGGTATGCAGCCTGGGACTGAGTCATAGACGATACCAACACCAATGTACTTGTGGGTAACCTCCTGACCCCTGACCGAAGTCATATAAGGGTCTCACTGAAGGAACAAGAGAGAGACACTGTTGGACAGGAGCGAGACACATCTCCTTCAGAGAGCCATGCCCTACCACATGGTCCTATGTTGTAGGGACCTTTAGTCTTCTTACCAGTGAAGCCCTTAGCCCTTCCTCCGATGCCATTTTCCCTCACTGAAGTCACCCCTTCTATAAGGTAAAGTGATCTGTTGCAAAGGTTCTCCCCGTCAGTCATGCTGTTTTAATTCTGGTACTGAACTTCCTATTTCCATGTCTAAGGGCCAGTATTTCCATACCAACCTTGCCTTGTTGGGTCAGTGCTACGTAAATGCCTGTGTTTAAATAATTACAGAAAATCGTGTGTTCAAGGCTTCTTGGCACCCTGTGTGCTCGCCTTGTCCTATGTATATTTTACTGCGTCCTTACTGGCTTTTAATTCGTGAACCTCTTCCTTTACAGAGGGTTTGTTAGCCATGGAAGTCTCTCTTGACTGTGCCTTGTGTCAGCATCGTCACACCGATGAATATACTTTCAAGTTTTCCTAGTTATAATTAACTTCTCAGGCCTTGCATGCCTGATTAGTCTATTTCATCATCTGATATTCCATTTCATGTAAATACACGTAATTTTAAATTTACCCTAACGTGTTTACTTACAAATACCTTGCGAGTAGAACCCTCAGCTCAGATAATTTCCCCTTTTTCCTTGTTTTTTCATGATTTCCTGAATCAACAGCAGTCAGATTTTATACAAAAATAAAGTTAAGTAACGAAATCATTCATTTAGAGTCTATAACTGGCTCATGGTAAGCATTTCCCCAGGTTAAATCATAAAAATGTATATATATATATATATATATATATATATATATATATATATATATATATATATATATATATATATATATATATATATATATATATACATATATATATATATATATACATATATATATATACATATATATATACATATATATATACATATATATATATATATATATATACTAATATATATACATATATATAATATATATATATACATATAGAAATCATCAACACACAATCACGTGTGGAACAGAAATAAATTTCTGACTCACGTCGGGATCGAACCCAGGTCTCTCAGGTGGAAAGCAAGGGCGTTATCCACTGGGCCATACAAGTCTAAAAGAAGTTGGAACCGGAGAGCAACTGCACCCAAGGAATTACCTGGGCAAGCTAACTGCTTGCATACCAGCGATTTTCCCCAACTTCCCGACTCAGCAATGACCCAATAGACAACATTTCATTCGAATTATCCTTCTGAGTGAATAAGATAGAAATCATCAACACACAATCACGTGTGGAACAGAAATAAATTTCTGACTCACGTCGGGATCGAACGGTCTCTCAGGTGGAAAGCAAGGGCGTTATCCACTGGGCCATACAAGTCTAAAGAAGTTGGAACCTGAGAGCAACTGCACTAAGGAATTACCTGGGCAAGCTAACTGCTTGCATACCAGCGAAGTTTTTCCAACTTCCCGACTCAGCAATGACCAATAGACAAACATTTCATTCGAATTATCCCTTCTGGAGTGAATAAGATAGAAATCATCAACACACAATCACGTGTGGAACAGAAATAAATTTCTGACTCACGTCGGGATCGAACCCAGGTCTCTCAGGTGGAAAGCAAGGGCGTCATTGCTGAGTCGGGAAGTTGGGGAAAACTCACTGGTATGCAAGCAGTTAGCTTGCCCAGGTAATTCCTGGGTGCAGTTGCTCTCAGGTTCCAACTTCTTTTAGACTTGTATGGCCCAGTGGATAACGCCTTGCTTTCCACCTGAGAGACCTGGGTTCGATCCCCGACGTGAGTCAGAAATTTATTTCTGTTCCACACGTGATTGTGTGTTGATGATTTCTATCTTATTCACTCAGAAGGGATAATTCGAATGAAATGTTGTCTATTGGTCATTGCTGAGTCGGGAAGTTGGGGAAAATCTCGCTGGTATGCAAGCAGTTAGCTTGCCCAGGTAATTCCTGGGTGCAGTTGCTCTCAGGTTCCAATTTCTTTTAGACTTGTATGGCCCAGTGGATAACGCCTTGCTTTCCACCTGAGAGACCTGGGTTCGATCCCGACGTGAGTCAGAAATTTATATACATATATATACTATATATATATACATATATATACTATATATATATATATATATATATATATATATATATATATATATATATATATATATACTATACTATATATATATATATATATATATATATATATATATATATATACACAGTATATATTACACTATATATATTTCATACATATATGTATAACAATAAAAGCCGAGTGGATCTTGTTTTTCTGCCCTGGTGTGATACATGGAGTGTCAGGAACGTAGGTTCGTACACTTTTGTATCGACCATGCAAACTACAGTGGCAGCAAGCCGATGTGTATGCAGTGCAGTGTGCACAATCAAGCTCATATAATAATAAAATCCAAGTGGATCTTTCTTGTTTGTCCGCCCCGGACGGGGGTGGGGTAGGTAGGGGATTGGGAGGGTAGGGGAGACATGACACATCCACCCTCCTCCTGCAAACCTGTTGGTCTGCCTCGGGTAGGGGCAAGGTAGGTAGGGGACCGGGAAGGTAGGGGAAACATTACACATCGACCCTCCTCCTGAAAACCTGTTTGTCTGCCCTTGGTGGGGGCAGGGTTGGTAGGGGATTGGGAGGGTAGGGGAGACATGACGGGCAGCGCCGTGTTCCAGCGCAGTGTAGCTCCCCATCAAACTCTTACATACATTGCCTAATTGTAATAGCAAAATGCCCTTTTAACTTTTTGAATTTTGTTTTAGAAACAAATATAAACTTTTTGTCGGGGAAACGTCCCTTCTTTCCTTGGCAAAACGTTTTCCTTTTTTTTTTACCTAATTATATGCTCAGTAATTCTTTTGGGGAGCAAAAAGATTTTGACTTAAAGCCATATATACAATTTTGTTTTAAAACTAAAAGTACTGTACATAATTTAGGAGCAACAACTCTATTAAAGCTATCGTCTGTTTTTCCAAGGTTACTGACAGCTACATATGAGTTGTTTAAAAAGGTCACGGAAGACGAATAGGGAAGCGGCATTTACCAACACGCCACATAAACTACTTAAATTCGGTTTTACCAGGATTGAAGTGCTTCACTGAATGCTGATTACGACAAACAAAAAGGGATTTGCTTTAATTGGTGACTTCTCTGTGGTTTCCCAGTTTACAAAGAAGATATTAAGTCATGAATTTCGACAGGCTTACACGGATTTTCTTCTGGTCCCAAAGGTTCTTTTTTAAAGCTACTTTAAATCATTTTTTCTCTTTGTTTTTTTGTACGGAAGGTAGTTATTTTAAAATTTCTGCCGAAGCAGTATTACCATTGGTGTAAATAATAATCTAATACTTTCCAACTGGCACTTCAAATTACAAAATTTTCATACAAAAAAAATGTGTCCCTCCTCTTAGGCATTCAGCGGAATTGTACCATGAGCAACAATGATTTGTTATAATTGCTAGAGTCCTTAAAAGTAATAGTACAATATATATGCTTAATCTCGTGTGCCGAGTAGAAGATCGCTGTTTTTGTGAAAGATTTATGTGATGGCAATATTGCTGAATTTAAACTTTTACTTACTGGCTTGAGTAGCATAAAGAAGAAAAACATACAGTCAGAAGTTAAGGTACAATACAGATTCTTCGCAAAGCAATCTGTACCATTGAAGCCCCTTTAAACCTACAGTGAATCCATTTCTGCGGCATTCTAACTATCTGAAACTCTGAAACAATAGTTCACCAGTTGTGTTTCAGGAATTATGCTTCCATTTATTATTAAAATGGACAAAATCATTAGTGCGACAGGTCCATTACCTGTCTAAGCTAACATGAAAAATTTATTGACCCTATAATTGGCACAATATATCATTTCTGTGAAAGGGTTGGCTTCCTTTGTTGCCCTTTTGTAAAGGGTATTATGAGAATATACTTGTTAGCATATTCCTATTACCTTTAAATAAGCAGGCAAATTTTGCAACTCCCAAGTATTTTTAATTTCTTTCTATTCATAACATTATGATTTATAAAAGTTCCATATATCTCTCAACCTCCACTCTATTAGCATTTTTACGTTACTTTTCATTTACTGCAGAAGCTTTCCTTACTTAGTTTTCCGGAAAAGAATATATATAAATTTGTTTTTCAAACTGATTTTGATGGTTACTTACGTTCGACGGATATTCGAGTAAGTATTGTTTTTGTTACGTTTCGGGTAACATTTCAGTTAAACGACAGCTATATAATAAAAGTGATCAGTGGAAAATATCTAACAGGCTTCCACCACTTTCTTTTTAATTTCCTCTTTTATCATCCTCTTACTACAAAACAAATTCTAGCCTTCCTCCGCAGAAGACCAACAAGTTCAACTCTTTCCAACCGTACCTAAGCTTATGTGCAACAAAAATGCATTGCAGTCATATAGCACGTAAAAATCTTGAGGGATTTCCCTGAGCTATACAAACAATTGCAGTTTATGGCATATACTGGTTCTTTATAAGATCACTTTGTCTCATTATAATATTCAATACAACTGTCTTTAAATAGGAATAGCATTATGATGTGGCCTTGAATTACATTCTTAGCGACGTCATTAACACTTTCAACTTCGTTTTGGAGGGTTAACCGAACACTTCAATGAATAAATTTTATTCAATGAAAACGCAGAACCAAAACATTACCTCACGGGTGAAACTTATTATCTTAATCCTTTTAAGAATTTCTATTTAAAATGGCAGCGGAGCCCGTTGAGCATGACCTTATCCTTTAGTGAAATTCTAAATTAATTATACATGATGATTAAAAAAACTTTCGATGTGACTGTACTACAGTCTCTTCTAAATATGACTATCCACAAGAGTTCCATTGCTTGCCTTTAATACATCGACATGAAACCCTGAGCGAGTTACTGGATGCAAGAAAATCTCAAAGTCATACATCATTTAAGTATCTACAAATGAAAGGTGTGAACCCTGCCCCAAGAAAATCCATGAAGACATGGTTTACATACATTAAAGGACTCCCCTCCAGTTCCACCATTACGAAGTGTGCTACTGATTTCAAGAGTGCAGGGACAATTCCTACAGGATA
>NC_089748.1:76536649-76559149 GCF_040412425.1 Macrobrachium rosenbergii
TACCTTACAAGAACTCAAACATTTGTGTTCCCAGAAAATTTCAATGAACAAAGCCTTTTAGTGAAGGGCAGGGCAAAAAAAAAAGTATATGCGAAAAAATATGGGCAGGCCGATGTGTCATTTTTGCGAGACTTCATTGTCTGGGTTTTGCAATCATTATTGCAAGGGGTTTGTGGGAAGCAAAAGCGTCGTCTTTTAACAAAATAACAATGATACAAATACTTCGAAGGTTAGGTAAAGTGAATGAAAATGAAAAATCTTACAGGTTGTGCAAAAAATCGAAGAATTTTGAAGCTACATATCTGCCTCATACTTCGGTTACCGTGAGTAGCTAAGGAAACTTGAGAGATGTGCGTATATAATGGTTCCATTAGTCACCTGGTGAATGACTGCGTCGTCGAGTTGACAGAGGGTAATGCTAATGCAACCACGTTTTGAATCAACTTACTATCAATAGTGCATAAGGTAAAAAGTAAAGTTCAGCCCTCTCTCTCAGCAAGGTAATACTTAGCTCGAACATGCTCATTTAACACGCAAGTCAGAAACAGAATAAAATGCAAAGAAAGAATTGTTGTATCTCATCACAGCGGTATAAATGCCACTAAATAGGTCAGTGTATCTCAGGAAACTGATCATGTACTGAATAAAGTTTATTCATTACGAAACGACGAAGAAATCAAGGACCACAGAGCACTGTCGCACACTGCATGTTTGGAAAAGATTTGCCTCAATACTAGGAAAGAAAATTTGCTTTACAATCACGTTCTTAATAATTCGCTTTAATGAAATTCGGAGTGAGACCATTTGCTAATATTACAATTCAAAGATATTTCACGAGGCCTTTGATATAGGCCTTTCTTTTATTTGTCTAAACAAGCAGTAGAATTGGCTGGAATCAGATGTTAGTGTATAAAATTACTTAAATAAAAAAGGTATAAACATTTGTATAAAAAAAATGTACACACTATGATACTGTATGGTCTGTTTAAAGTACATCTCTATGAAATCTGTAAACATGAACTGTTGTAAGGCCTTTCTTTTCACATGTAGGATGCTTATTATCACCACTGGCAAAACATTATGGAAAAATCTATTGTGTCAAAACCAGTAAAACTACTTTACTCTACCGTACCATACCATATCTGACTACCTAGCCTGGACAATGATCAATCAAAATAAGAGCTTTTTATCGGCATGGAATCTGAAATAAAGGTCTACTACGCATTTGAAAATGAATCAAAATATCGACAAAGTGGCAGCAAAACCAACGTGTACTGCTAAACCAAACTATGAAAAAGAATCTGATTGGCAGATAGAGAGCAATCAATAATGAAAGGTCGAAGTATGAACAAAGTCTACTAAAAACACACCAAACAATAAACCCATTTATTAACTACAGTCATTTTCGTTTTAAAAGTCCCATAAATATGCTGATAACTTATCTGTGAATTTGATAACCTTATCTTTATATCTCCACGTGATAACTTAGGCCTGGACAACATGTCCTTAATTATTTGAAAAAACGTTAAAATTAAGTTGCAGTGAATATCTAAAGTTCGGAATAAATAACAAACTCTTAAATTGTTTCTTTCCAGGGTTTAGGTAGTAATTTCAATAATTAGTAGTTTCAAACTACATTTCAAAGACAAGTTCAAGAAATACTGAGCTATACTGTAAAAGAATATATACTAAATGGTTCCATTACAGAAGGTTCCAACGGAAAATATTTTCTAGTGTGCTTTGGAGATGAAAATTGTTGAGGTAGAGTTTGTCAGATTGAGTAATAGTTTAGAGTAGATGACAAAGAACAAGTTGATGAATGTTATACTGAGAAGGGGAATAGGTGAAGTATATGTGATAATATTTGGATGAATCTACAGTTAAAAAGATGGAAGTTCAGTTTGGAGAAGTTGGAAAATATAGCTATACAAGTAATCAAGACAAGTGAGTTTGATGAGGAAGTAAGGAGAGCATTAAAGAAAACCGAAGAAAAAAAGATGGGTTTACAGACACAGACACTGACCAAGTATATAAAGGGAGTGTAAAATTCCAGGGTGAACGGATTCAGCAGGAAGTTTTGTCTCTGAAGGGTGGGAAAAGGGAATAGAAACATTTGAGTGGTAGAATGAGGACAAGCGAATTTAATGAAGAAAAAAATTGAGGTATCATTGCAAGACAAAAGAGAAGAGGGTGGATACGGTAGTCAAAAGTGTGACGAGAACAAGACTGCACATAAAAAAAAACGGGGATGGGTGGTGGAGAGAAGGCTAGCAAGGGCTCTCAGGAGAATGAGATGTTCTACAAGGAAGTAGATGCAGAGAAAAGGTTATTTTGGAAGGGGATTTCAGAGCAATGAACAAATGAACTTCAAAATAAAATACATTACTGAGAACGCAAGGAGGTCAATGAGTTAGAAGAACAGAAAAAACTATGGGCTACCGAGAATCCAATCGAGATGCAGTACAAGTGTAAAAGTATGGCTGAGTAGCTGACCAGTGTGTGTAAGGTATAATGAAAGAAAGGTTCCGAAGGTTTAGAAGATAGCAACGTTGTTCCTTTTCTTAATGATAATGATGATGGAGGAGACTAGGAATTACAGGGGAATGACTTTCCATTGTATACCAAAGAATGGGTATGGTAAGACAGATGACAAAAGTATTTAAAGAAGTGCAGTGTGGCTTCAGACAAGGAAAAGTGTGTATGGATCAAGTTCAAGTAAAAGGAAAAAGTTGTATGTGGCATACATGGACTCAGAGAAAGGTAATGTTAGAGCTGCCATGATAATGTGGAGAGTTTTGTGCATGATTGATATAAAGAGTAAGTTGTGAGAGTACAAACATTTTTTATGAGTATAACGAAGCATTTGTTAAGAGTCTGAAGGAAAGAGAATGGCTGGCTCAATTTATAAATGGAATTAAGACAAGTTTATTAGGTCTTCATGCCTGTTTAAATACTTCATACATAGAGTTATGTTGGAAGTCACAGCAAGGGCAGTAGGTGCAGCTGCAAAGATGTGGGATAAGAAGAATGGTCGTGAATGAAGTGTGGAATAGTCGATATTTGCAAATGATAACAAAACTGACTGAGGACAGTGAAGAGGAACTTCAGAGACTATTGAAAAAGTTTGAACGTGCTTGTAAGAGAAGAAAGTTGATAAGTAAATGTAAGCAACAGCCAGGCTATGAGAGTATATGAGAACCAGGAATATGGAGCAATGAATGTTACAGTGGTTGGTAGAAGAAAATAAGCAGATGATTCACATAGGTATCTATGAGTAATTATTTTGAATGATGGTGAAATGAGAGAAGAGGTAATTCACTGAATAATAGGTTATGCAAGAAAGATAATGGGATGTGTGCATAAGAACGATAGGAAACTTCAAGTGCCAGTGAAGTCCAAGACGGAGTGTATGAACTGTTGAACCATTTTCCTACTGTGGAAATGAATTTTGAAAGTTTGATGCAAATCAGAGAAAAAGGTTGAAGCCGAAAAGATTAACTGTTTACCCAGTGTATTATGTAACGTATGTGGCGTAAGAAATGAAAGAGTGGGATATATTTAAATGCATAAAACGAGCAGTTAAGAGTTGGTTTAGTTGAAAGAATGGATCATTGTCTTGAGATGGTTCTGTCAGGGGAATGAGAAGTTTCAAAGACTTTAAATCAAAAAGGGATGGACAGATGGAGTGAAAATGATGCGCTGCAAATAAGGGTCCTTGACTTACAGAAGTGAGAGCATGTGTGCAATATTGAGGTGAATGGCGCAGTGTGTGAGGGGGTTTGGCAAATTGCTAATGTTAGAGTTGTTATCAGTTCAAGTCGTTCGCTACAATTCAACAGTTTAAATATGATTATGACAGTGATCAATATCTTTAACTCGGTAGTCACGCTTTGTTATGGAAAATTACTTTATATATATATATATATATATATATATATATATATATATATATATATATATATATATATATATATATATATGTGTGTGTGTGTGTGTGTGTGTGTGTGTGTGTGTGTGTGTGTGTGGGCTGCCATAGTGAGACCAGCCAACCATCATCATCTCTTAACAGTAGAGGAAACCTGTCCTCCCCCCTCCCCCAGAAACCCCCAAAAATTTTGTTGATATTTGGCGTCACCTTTACTGGCACCAATTGGACAGTAGGCCTAAGATGAGTGCCTAAGCCAATCACGTCCAGGAGAGGAGGAATCAGGGGTTGTGAGGAAACTAGAGGAACTGAGAGAAGCCCCAAAGGCGTCACCCTGCTGGACGCCGCTCGCAATATGGTAATAACAGGGGGGGAAAACATGTTTTCTGCCGGTTCCCCCTCTTGCCTCTAACTCGCATTTACTGTAGTTATTTAGCTCATTTTCACTTGGGCCCTTGTGTAGGTTTCTGTAGAATATAGTTACTGTGTTAATTTAACCCAGAGCATTTGATTTTGCATGACCTATGCATGACCCATAGTAAAACTAGAATCTCATGTGGCCCGGTCGGGGTCATAATTTTGGTGTCAGGTAGGGGTCATAATTTGGTGTCAGGTGTGAGGGTAATTTATAATGCACTAATTTATTAACCAATTCTCAGTCAATTGTAGGTCACTGTGTTTGTGCCAACCTAATAATTAACTGTGGAGTGTTATTAATCTGAGAAACAATGGTGTATACAAGGAGCACAAGCACACACAGGGCTGAGTGATAAAGAAAACAAGAGAGACAGTAATGCAATAGAACTTAGTCCGGCTCGGAATGGGGAAAATAGTGAAATGGACGGACAAAGTGAAAGAGCATTATGGAGGGAATTCATGGATTGGAGACTGCGACGGGGTGGAAACCAGACGAACCTGAGTGAAACGAACAGTAATATACATCAGGAATTCCGGACAGCAGTAGTGAAATTAATGGGTCTACATCAACTGCCCCAGTGAGTTACCTGTTCTCGGAGGGCAAGTGCCAGAATTCGATGGCTTCCGACCCAAAGAAGGCTTTCTCTCCGCTGAGGCCCTTTTAAAGTGTGTGGGATTCGTTACAAAAGGTTGGACTGATCAGGAAAGAGTTTTGGTTGCCCAACATAAAATCACTGGGAGTGCTGGGTGTATGATGGTGGGCTGGGACCATGGCTCTTCCGTAGACGGGCGAATTCGAAAGGAAAATGATCCTTTATTTCATCCTCCAGGAGGAGGAGCGAATGGAGATGGTGGCAGCATACAGCCCTGCGATGGGAGTAGAAGAGGCAGTGGCCTCTTTTGTAGACAGACTATCAAAGGACTATGACAGTCTGGTGGCGGCAAATGATCAGACAAGAGGACGAAAAATACATTTTGCAGGTGGGTCCTAGCGCATGTTCTTCCCTCATCCACGATTGGTATAATACATGGCAGTGAGGCGATGTTACAAGAGATTATTCCAATCCTCCAATTACTAGTGACTAGCAAACTATGGAGACAAGGAGGGGGAGGAGGTAACAGGCCCCATTTCCAACATCACCTCAGCCACTTGTCCTTCGATAAAAAAAGCACACCCTCCCAGCCCCATCCATCTCGAGAGGAGTTGGCTTCAGTGCCAAGCAATTGAAAGGGGCCAGGGGGAGGGAGAGCTTGGATACAGCAGGGGGACTCGGTTGGCAGTGCAGGGGAAGGGTCCATATGCGAGCCCAATGCCCATCGAACAGTCAAAGGCACTGTTACAGGTGTAGTGCCATGACCATGTAGTCAGCGAGTGTCCGAAAAACGATGTCGTGTCAAACGACATGTCTCTCCCTCAAGAGGTAGGGGAAGGCAACTGGGAATGGGATGAAGAAATGTACCAGAGAACAACCACCCCCCAGCACACCAAGGGCTAGTGGCAGTTGTGACTGCAGGAGAAGCAGCAAGCCCAGTGGGAGCAGTGCCAACCCCAATCAGCCAGTAGGTGGGGGTTTTAGTGAGAGCCCCCTCTGCCCAGGAGGTGTGTAACAATGGGGAGAACAGAGCAGACATCCCATCCCTCTCCCTCTTGTGAGAGTGGAGATTCAGTTCCTGTTCTTGAGGTGGGAATTGGAACAGAAACATACCATGCCTTATTGGAAAGTGGAGCGTGCGTTTCTTTGATCAAGGTATGCCTAGTGATGGGTGCCACTATGGCACTGAAGGGATGTCTGTTGTTAAAAACTGAGAGTGATCATCAGAATGATCCAGTGAACTGTCAGTCAATAGATTTCCCTAGGTGGACGAGTTGTGACCCACAACCACAAATTCTATGGTGTACCGACAACTTACATGAGAGGAATACCCATCGTATTAGGAACTGGGTTTGTGAGGGAGCACAAGGTGGCTCTCTGTGGGATGGACAGGGGTGGAGTGGAAATGTCAATGCCAGTGGGAACTGGGCTCTACCAGCAACGTCCCATCTTGAGAGAGCAGAGGCCTTGTGTTAAAGTAGCCCAGGCAGCCAAGGGGGATATGGGAGTGGTACCCGCTAGCCCTGAGGAAAGGGAGGTAATCCCTCCCTCCCATCTTTACTCCCTATCCATCGTCCCAGCACGAAAGCTCTGGGAATGAACACTAGTTCTGATAAATTCCCACCACAAATGGCAGGATTATGTATTGCCAGGGGTCACGACTATTGTTGATGGAAAAGCGAATGTAACTTTTGTTAATGTGTGCAGTAATAAGTTAGAGTTAAGTAGTGAGTCTCTCTGTGATTTAGAAGTGTGCACCCTAGTAACAACCAATAATGCCTTGTCGGCCTTGACTAAGGTCGCGGTGAACCATGGCTTAGGAGGCTACTGCAAACAGCTGTCAAAGCAACACCAAGTTACCACAGGTACATAGCAGACATAGTAAATGAATACCAAGAAAGAATTAGTAAGTTACCTTATAAAATACAGATGGGAGATCATCCCCCTATTCGAACTAAACCTTGCAGAACCCCTGCATGTCACAAACAAGTAACTGGGGAAAAAATAAATCACCTGCAAGATCAGGGTATTATTCAAGAAAGCGAATCTCCTTGGACCTCTCCAATCATTTTAGTTAAGAAGAAAGATGGCTTTCTCAGGTTGTGTGTCGACCATAGGCGACTGAATACCATTATGAAAGATAATGCCTATCCATTGCTTAAAGTACAAGAGAGTAAATTTTTCATCACTCTGGATCTCAAGTCAGGCTATCATCAAATTCCTTTAGATGACAGGAGTAAAGAGAAAACAGGCCCTATAGTGAATAATTGGCTATTTGAATATAATTTCCTTCCCTTTGGATTAAAGAATGCTCCAGCTCATTTTTCACAAGTCATATGTTTGTTTTAGCTTCCATAATATGCCATGGAGTTTTTGTATACCTAGATGTTATCATTGTAATAGATGCCACCTTGGAAGAACATACCACTAATTTATTACAAGTTTAAGAAGCATTAAGGGGCCATGGAATGAAAATTAATTTACAAAACAGTAAGTTCTTCCAAGCCGCGGTAGAATTTTTTGGGCACATAACTTCTGAAGGCCTTAAGCCATGTGCCAATAAAGTTTCAGCTGTTAAAGGATTTCCCCGGCTTAAAACGCTACAGACATAGCCAGATTCCTCGGAGTCATTGGGTATTACCGTAACTTCATTAGGAACTATGGGCAGGTAATGAGACCATTAGGTGCATTAAGGAAGCGACCTGATTTCCAGTGGGGTAAGAAAGAACAAGACATCTTTCAGCAATTAAAAGATGCCCTTGTGAGTGATGAACTCTTGGCTTATCCAAGGTTCGATCAGCCATTCATAGTGACCACAGATGCAAGCGATATAGCAATGAAGGTAATGAGAGACCAGTTTGTTTTGCAGCACGAGCACTAAGAGGGGCAGGGAGAAATTATGGTACCTTCGATCAAAAAGCTTTGGTGATCCTGTGGTTGCTGGAGACACCCCGCTATTTTTTATTGGGGCATAAAGTAAAGATTTTCATGAATCACCATCCGTTAACGTTCCTGCTTAAGAAGGGCAAGATTACAAATTGCCAAGCTCATTGGATCGAGCGAATTCTAAAGTTTGATGATATAAAGATCAAGCATATGCTGGGAAAAAGTGATAGGGTGGCGGATGCTCTCTTCAGGAACGTCATGGCAGTAACAATGCGTGCTGCAAAGCACAAGGGATTCTTGTAGTGTTGGTGGCACAGACGATGCCGGCACCTGTCCCAACAACGTTATGACAAATCATAACAATGACAGTCGATCAGCTCTGATCGAGATGTACAGAAAATGGGAATCTCGTGGGCTCTCACAGGTGGGTGGGAGTGACCGAGACAACAGCTGGTTGAATGCAGGTGGGACTCCGCCCCGGAGGATCCCAGAAAACGCCCGGAGTATGAAAGTGTGGTTGATTTTTGTGGTTGGAGTGTGCAAGAGTTGGTTGAGAGTCAGAGGTCTGAAGCTTGGATTAACCAAATCAAGGCTTGTGTGAGAGGTGAGAGCAGCAAGTTCTCGAGTTCTGTGCATTTGTGAAAGGATGTGTTCTTCACTGAATGAGACATCTTATCTTGTAGATATGAAAAAGGCCCAGTGATATCCAGGCCCAAGTCATTCTTCCTCGTGCTTTGATAGAGAGCCATGCACATGTTCCATGTTAGCCCATATGCTGTACATATAGGCATAGAGAGATCCCTTGCAAGAGCACATGAGCACTTCTGGATTGGGATGCGTAAGAATGTAAGTAGATTTGTAAGTAGCTGTCAGGTGGGTAACGCGATGAAGAGTCACAGACATGTGTTACCAAAGGATCAATTGTGGCCTGTGGTGCCCATTAAATGGGACTGTGTTCATATGGATGTGGTGGGACCACTACCTTCTGAGTAAGGACAGCTAAACATATTTGTGTGTTCATGGATGTGTTCACACGCTTCACACACGTTTGTGTGAATAAGATAGCAGGTGTTATGTTCCATAGTGTATCATTTTGGGTGTCATAGGATGTTGATCAATGACAATGGACAAGAGTTCATAAACAAAGTGATACATGAATTTACAGCTCTCATGCAAATAGGGCATGTCACCACCGCAGCTTATCGGCCGTCACCCAATGGGCTAGTTGAGTCCCATAATCGTGAAGTGATCAGTATCTAAAGATACCTAGTACAAGATGACCCGACCTCTTGGCCGTCCCTGCTGCAGACAGCTGAGCTGGCGACTAACACAGCTTATAACAGTTTGATTAGGGACACACCCTATTTCCTGATGTTTGGGCAGGACATCAGACTGCCGTACTCAGTGGTCTTCGACCTTAACAGATGCCACTCAACACTGTCGCACAGTACCAGGTTTGATTTTGTTACATGACCCAATGAGTGTACCAAACCACCCAGCGACTGCTGTTGAGGCCCTGAAAAGTATCAGCTGCAGTACGATAAACACTTCCGCACACGATTCCCCAATCCAGTAAGGATCAAATCTGTCTGAGGAGAAAGCAACTGCTGAAACACAAACCTGAACCAGCCTATATGGGACCGTATCGTGTGAAAGAGCTCAAACACCTCTGCAGTTAACCAGCATATCCACACTGGGGCTGTTAGCAAACAACACCTTCGCGTAGTCCTGGAGGACAGTCTGGTGTTCCAACCAACAAACCTGCACCCCCACACCTAGGACTGACTGGGGATTTGGGAAAAGAGCTGGTGGAACATGTAAGCATGCAGGTAGGTGCTGTGCTGAGAGCACGTGAGTGTGCTCCTGACCCCATGTCATAAGTTAATGTGTCGCAAAGTGAACAGGGAACATCAGTGATCAAAATCTGTAAGTGTCCCCACCATGTCCTTGCTTGGTGATCAGAATCACACCAGAGTTTGTTTTTATTTTATCCATTACTTCTGTTGTCAATCAAATTCCAATGTTGTGCCATGAATTTTTTTATTTATTTTTTTTATTTATTGTGAGTGTCAGTCCCTGCCTGTGTATTATATTCCTGTGCTTTATTTGTATTATGGTTCTATGCTTTTATTTTTTGTTGTTGTCCCTTATTCTGTGTTAAATTGTATACAACCTGGATGTCACCTTTTCTTTACGATTTATGATGTCCACTAAGTGTTTTTCAAATTTTATGTTACATTCTCACAGGTGCTGAAATTTGTATGCATGATTAATTCCTTCTATTTTATTAATTTTTTTTTTTTGTGTGGATGTCTCAGATAAATTGATGCTCTAAAATTATTCTATTTGTTTTTTGTTGAAAAAATTCTGCTGCTTTTATATTATGTTGCTGTGTCTAAATTTCTAAATTATTTTTTTTTTTTCAATTCTTTTGAGAAAAATTGAACACATCTGGAGGATGCAATGTGATTAAAAATTTGATGCCATGTTGACATGATTGCCAAGGGCACTGTTAAAGTGTCATATTTTTTGGGGGGCGTGTGTTCACCATTTTTATGTTGAGTGTAATGCAGGACTTGTTCTTTAAAACTTTTTTTTTAGTATTCGTCTGTTTCCAGGGAAGTGTTGGTTGTTTTGAATTTTCTCAAAATTTTGTGTTTGTTGTAAGACGTGTTCAATTTACTTGTAACTTTTAGCTTGTACACACGTCAGCTGCCCCAGTTAGAAATAGTTAATTTTAATTAGTTTAAATCAATAATAGTAAGGTACAAGGCTCGTATTGGGATAGCGCGGGATAGCAGCTTTGCAGGGACGCAAAGGACTTGGGGAGGGAGTGATAAACCATTCTAAAAGGGCTTGCCAGAACTTCCTTAAGTCCTTAGCTGTTGTGGGCCACCGTAGTGAGACCAGCCAGCCATCATCTTCTATTAGCAGTAGAGGAAACCTGTCATCCCTCCCCCCCCCAAAAAAAAACCAAAAGTTCATTGATATTTGGCATCACCTTTCCTGGCACCGATTGAACGGTAGGCCTAAGATGAGTGCCTAAGCCAATCACGTCCAGGAGAGGAGGAATCAGGGGTTGTGAGGAAACTAAAGGAACTGAGAGAAGCCCCAAAGGCGTCACCCTGCTGAACACCACTCACATTTTGGTAAGAACAGGGGGAAGGCGTGTGTCCCCTTGCTGTTTTCCGCCAGTTCACCCTCGAGCCTCTAACTCGCATTTACTGTAGTTATTTAGCTCATTGTCACTTGGGCCCTTGTGTAAGTTTCTCTAGAATCTAGTTACTGTGTTAATTTAACCCAGAGCATTTGATTTTGCATGACCTATGCATAACCCACAGCAAAGCTAGAATCCCACGAAGCCCAGTCGGGGTCATATATATCAAATCTACTGGTCACTTTTTACCAGATACAGTTAGACATTCAGTCTTGAATGCACGGAAACTCTATCCTGGAATGCAGGCTTAAACTACTCAGTTACTACTCTTCTTAGACACAGAGGTAACATCTGCTACCCCTAGCCAGTGCACACCTCTTAATAATGTAATCAAATTAGTTAATTCTAGTCTATTTAACAAGTACTACTGTTTATTCAAATCATTCCATTATATCGTGAAGGCTTCCCAAAAGAATGGGGACAATTGCATATATAGATAAGGCTTAGTTTAATAACCGGGCTACAAAAAATAAATTTATTTCAGTGAGTTGGTTAAAGAATCCCTACCAAAAAGAAAAATGATATGCCTTGTTTACCTCGGTTGTGGAAAATTTTATGTCTGACCAATATAAAATTGTTTCTTTGGGTCTTATAAATGCAAGGCATATCGCTGTCGCACATGAAGATGAGTATGGTACTGCGATACTAACTTCTGTTCATTCAAATACTGTGAATCAAATGTGTGGCCGTCTCTTCTGTATCAGCAACATTTGCAAAGTAATACATTTAACTACGTATGGGTCCGTATTTGCTTATAAATCTACATACACATGAATTCATACTTCAACTGTTCGATTATGAACAAACCCCCTTTGCAGACAATTTACACAATATTGGCCACTTCCGACACAGATGACTCACCAGCTGTAAGTCAAACCACCCTATATACATAGAGCTGTTCACATTCTCGCTTCCTGGTTAACAATGCCCTTTCTTTCTAATCAATAACATTCATTCAATCTATCAGGCACTTTCCAAGTTTCCCTGTCTTCTTCCTAATGCTCCCAGATTGTACACTTATCAACCTATCATCCTACGTTCTTTCCACATGAATGAACCATCCCATACACGCTCGGCCATCCTTTCCATCCTTTAATGTACGTTAGCCTTTTCACTACTTCAACGAAATTCTGCATTTCTCTTTCAGTTCTCCTTATGACATATTAGTTACACAATCAACTCATCACAACTTCAACTGTTCTGACTTTCACTCATATTCAGTATCCACAATTCACTCATATAAAAAGAGAGTTGGCTCAATTCATTAGTCCTCTTCGCTCTTCCTACCATCATCTGATATATTTACTTGCAATATTTATTCGAGTCAATTACTTCCATTGGCCCATCATCCATACTAGCATTCATTGCTCAGTCTTTCGAGATTTCTCTCTCATAACCTTACCTTATTACATTTACTAAACATATTCCTTTTAGACACTTTCAGATTGTCTCACGAATTTCTGCTGTTCCTCCTCCCTCTCTCTAATCAGTATGTATCGTCTACAAGCATCAGCCCTCCACCCTCCAAGCACAACCCATTATTTAACTAACAATGTTGTACCTACGTATACTGTCCTTTCTCTAACATCTTACATCACCATCCACAGACAGGTGATGGAAACGACATTGCCTTATATTAGGTGGATTTCTACACTAAATCAGTAATTCAGCAACCTACAGATTCTAATACAGGCTTCACTCCTATATAAATATTTCATTACTCTCAAGAACCTGTCTTCTCTACCATACATCTACACCTTCAACACTGCCTTTCTATCAACTTGATATACTTTTCTAGGACCAAGTTTACCACATACTTTTCTCCCTCAACTTTCAAAGCCCTCACACAACTGCCTTATGAACACTTGATCCCATATCAATACCTCTGTAATTTGTCTTTCTGAATCAAAATTCTACTCGACACTTTCCATGGTCTACTAAGTAATGACATATCCCTTTAATTTTTACTGACTCCCTTATACCTTTTACCCTGATACAAAGGGAACAATTATTCCCCTCACCCATTCCTTAGGAACCTTACCTTATACAAACGTACCTTGCACACCCTGATCACACTTTCCCACCATCCAAAACATCCCACACTGCACTCCCTAAAACTCCTGATGTCTCCATTCTTCAACCTCTTAATTGCCCTATTTCCATAACAGTCAATTCCACTTTGCACTCTCAAATGGATCCCTTTGACTCTTGCATCATTCAGCTATAACTCTTCTATTTTTCACATCCAACAAACCTTCAAAATAATTCATTAACCCAAAACTTACTTTTCTTCAGACAACTCATCTATCTACCTCTTTTATTTAGAGATCCATTTCTTTCTATGCCTACTTCTTTTCACAACAAAAAAATTTCCCTTAATGTCCATGGTCACCTCCTCTCACAGCCAGCCGCCCCACTCACCTCACTTTTTTTTTTTAACCTCAAATGATATTTGATTTTCCCTCACCAAACAAATCACTTTCTAAGAACACAACACTGATTTTTGTTCCTGTTCTCATTCCCCTAAAACTACAAGCACTCTGTGGTGTCTGACCCCATCCTGGAAATTTATTCACTTCATATAACCATTCAGCTTCTGCACTTTCAACCCTAGCCAATTTTAAATCTATTCATCTCCCAACTTCTGCGTCTTTAACCCTAACCAATTTTTCATCCATTTATTTCCTTATCTGCTCTCCTCACTTCCACCTTATCATACATTTGCCTGTATTACCAATAAGCTACATTTTCACAAGACTGCTGTAACCATCTCTATAACATTATACCAAATATTTAATTCTGAATGTAAAAGGCTTAATTAGTCAAACTAATGAATAACTCTCCAAGACAGAGCCCCGCCCACCTTAACTAAAATTCACTGCATGTCTCTAATACAACAATCGAATATAAATGCGTGTTATATATCGCAATAAAGAATATTAAGCCGAAATATTTATGAGCAAGTATACACATGGATAGATGGTGTCCTGATGAAGTAAAAAATGAGAAACCGAGCTTTTGATCCCATGGCTCCCAGGCCATTCAAATACGTTAAATTAAAAGTGCGAAAGCAGATACCTAATAAGAAATAAAGGGCATCGAATCCAAAACAGCTAAGACACGAGACCTAAAATTATAAACTATAATCGATACATAAAAGGGCCCTATTCCAAAAACAAAATGAGAACCAGTAAGAGTGCCTCTAAAAAAGACATGGATGCTAAATATAATTAGAAACTTGATTTTTTTTTTGTTACGGAGTATTTTTCAAAAAAAGCAATCCCTTGTTTTATCTCCTATTTAGAACTGGTGTTTTACTCCCCAAAGGCACCTCTAAGACATGCTTGCTGAACTACAGGTACTTATTTTCAGGGGCCATAAAACAGCTTTTCTCTCAATGATATCAAAATAATAGCAGGCGAAGAAAGAATCCTAAATTTCAAAATACTGGTAAATAAAGGACGCAGATGTTAGGAAGTTACAAATAAGCATTGCCGTAGGCAATATATAGTATACATGTTCGAATTTTAAAGTATCTTAAATCTGATAAACCCACAGATTGTAAAATGAAAAAAGAAAGATACAGTACCGACACGAAACAAAATTTTCCAAGTCCAAAATAAATGTTGGAAATTTTTTGAAGTTTCACTGAATGTATACAGTATTATATTATCATTTTCACTATCGCGCATAATCAACAATGAACTAATGAATGGTCAATTTGACCTTCCTAGCGGGATTGGTGAGTGATCACTGAAGAACCCTAGATTTTTGGTGGGCTGCAAGCCCATATGATTCCATGAGGAATACTTTACTGGCACGTCGATAGGATTCCTGGTTCAGCCTACTGCAGAAAATCAATAACGCACCTGCGGAAATTATTTCGTATTTCAGTAATGGTTTCCAAAGAACTATATCCTTCCAGCACACACACACACACACACACACGGACTTTTAAGTGATACGTTTAACACACTGGGTAATCGAAGACTTAACTAAAATATAATTTCACTCTATAAATAACTTCGCTTCTACAGATTATCCGTACTAAAGAAATCTCTTGGGCACCGAAAATTCTCATTGAAAACAGCGATACCTTATGGATTTTCCACAACATTAAAAAATCCATAAAATACCAAGTGACTGTGACATTCCAGAACATTAGGAATGTCAACTTTATTACTGCAATGGATGAAGCTTTCCCGAAACACCAAAAGTTCCCACGAACGTGAGTCATACGATCTGATTTTCTGGGACTCCCGAAATCATACATCAGGGATCCTATGGAGGACTGTAATTACTAAAAAAAAAACCCTAACAAAAACCAGATTTTCTTAAGGAATTCAACCAAATTATTAGACACCCATAATAGCTACTGCTCATAAATACCACAAACATATACTTCTTATAGTAGGTTGCATGACCATTGCCTCCTGTAATTAAATCCCCATAAACGTACCTTCTTCCGGAAAGGTACTGCAGGTAGACAAGCCCTACTGACCCTACAAACCGTTTTCCCACGGTCGGTGGTCACAGGCAGCAACAACATAGATTACTCTCAATTATTGCCCCTTTCTTAACACCATTACATACTCAAAGTCCGGTTGATGAATGCTGAAAATGCTCCGTGAGACAGTAGAGTATTTGTAGCATATTTATGTTATACTGTTCGGGGTTACCGGCAAGGACGTCCCAGAATATTTGAGTTGCTCCTTTATGTATTTTATTCATTCAGGACGTCAATAACCTTACTGATGGTTCGATGATAAGCGTCATTTATTCATTTCCCTTAAAGTCACGGCAGTGGTACATTCCTATTATGGAATGCTTTGATGCCATACACAACCATGTCAAGTACCACCTTAATAACGTTTCTCTCTCTCTCTCTCTCTCTCTCTCTGACAAGCACGCGCGCGCGATCAAGTCCTTTTCCATAAGTAATGGTAAACGTTACGTGCACGATCATCGACTGGTTGCACTACGCATTCAATCATCGCTATAATATCTAACTAGCGTTAAACATGAATGTTGGCGCTGACCTTGTCAGAAAAAGTTCAGATTTTAAAGCTACTGTCCGCGTGATATAAACATGATCACCAGCAATGTTGCTCGAATATCAAGGAATCCTACACTTTTGTTACATCACAGATGTCTGATTACCCAAAGATTTACATTTATTACTGTATCCCAAAATTAGAGTAGATTTTGGCTCCTTAGTACCAGTAATCCTGCTATAAGACACCAATCCCGTAAGCATACTGTATATATTAACTTACTTGTTTTATACTAAATATTCTGTTGTAACTTTCAATCACCTAATTGACCACCCTATTTCTTTAAACAGAATTTCATATATAAAGTAGGTAAAGGGTATGGGAAAAGTTTTGCCAAGAAAAAACGAATCGGTCAAAATTAAATTAAACGAAATTCAGCAATATATATCTCTTAAAGTTTCATCAAAGAATTATGGCTTCCTGTACGTGTATACTTAAAGTCAGTTGTGATAATGTGAAAGCTGATGAAGAGAGTCGATTCTTCGTGCGCATTGCATTGTTCATTGAAAATACTAATGATGTTTATCATCTGCACCCGCTGAACTTTTATCGCTTCCATAATTCCCATATGTTGATAACCACAAGCAGTAGCTACCCGATTCCCTATTCCTTTCAATAAAGCTATAACTCTCTGCGCTTTCCAGACGTCCATGACAAATATATCAGAAATGAAGCCGATACTTTAACGGCATTTAGAACTTATTGACCGAAAACCATTAATCTTAACGTCCGGTTGAAACGTGGTCTCTAGATATCCAACATGACTACTTTGTGGACCCCAGGAACTCTGTTTTGAAGTGAATTTATATCTAATTTCGTTTATTGCATTTTATTTATATTTTAGTGAATACTGAAAATGCAAGAAATCTTATATTTCTGAGAACTTCAAAATCAAAATCATGTTTGAGGCTTACAGCAAACAAAGAGAAATGCATCTGCACACATCTTTATCGATGAAAGCCATAAGAAGGTTTAATAACGATTAAATTAATGAATTTACCCAAATAACTGGAAATGATTCTGCAGACAACAGCTACCCTATACAAATCTCTCCGGGAAGTTTATTGAAAAATCATCCGTGGGAGGATTCAGCCATTGAGAATCAATAACTATCGAAGACACATACGCAAATACGCAGAAAGTCATTTTTCCCAAAGCCCGAAGTCGCTCTATCATCATTACTGCAAAAAAAAAAAAACCATACCTGTACCTACCGTAATTGTACCGTCGGGATGTAGTGCAATGTGCAGCCTAAATGAGGAAGTGGTGAAATCTCAGGAGTAAGTAGTATGCTATATGATTTGGTTGTGCCTACTACTTTCACTGTAACGGATTTGGTGACCATCCTTTATACGATGCCCTTGTCTATGATTCTCAAACCAGTGATAAATTCCATTTCTTGCAAGCAACCATAGTCCTGCCATGACACTTCTGCACTGTATAATGAGAGCTTTAATTTAAGACTGTAATATCATCAATTACTACACATCTCCTACGCCATGCCAGTACACACCTCTTAATAACAATAAAATTTGTTAATTCTAGTCTATTCACACGCAAACTAAACACACATATTCACGAATCAAGGCTGTTATTGGCAAGAAATCGCTCAACAACAACAACTACAAAAAATGTTATCCATAGCTCACACGTTTCTAAATAACCACGCGCGTTCAGTCACCGCACTTACATCTGCTAAGCTGTGATCACGTTAGAAAACACCAAGCGGAGCACAAACACAAACCCATTTCTACGTATCGCAGGTAACAGCCAAGTGAAAAACAACGACCCTTCAAAACTGGTATTTAGCAGACGCGTCGTTATAATTGTTGACGAGCTATGTCAAGTTGCCCCCGAAACTTGAATAATTTCACTTCGATAAGGAAAGGTATGTCACGCAAAAATTTCCACAGCCATTTCCTACTTAGAATCGAAAATGATTACGTTTCCCTAAATTCAAAACTTTTCCTAGCTGGCAGCTGCGCAAACAAACAGTTCATAACTCGAAAAGGTAAAACCGGCTAAGCCTTGTTAAACCAACCGAGCTTGCCTTTTTTTCATCATGAAAGGAAGAGGAGAGCTGAATAATGTCTGGAGCAAAGCTTTTAAGTGTATATCATAAGATCAAGGAATCATTTCTGGTAGCTTTGCATTCTTTCAGTAATACGTATTTTATGTTTTAAATTAAGACTTTCTTTAGCTGTTCCAAATAAATCTATAGGCAGTTAAAATTAAACTGAGTGGTTACTTCTAAACGAAAAATAAGTGTCTTTTAATATAAGTGCTTGAAAATAAGGTGTTCTTGCATTAAATCGCGATAAAAGACATCGTGAGGTCATGGGATTTCCTATAAACCAAGATAAGTTTTTGTGTTGTGAAAATGCTGTCGTCTCTTCTATAAGATTATGATGACATTGGCCAAGTCCATTCCGAACTGCCATATCTTTTCATTTATATATTTGTAAGTTAGTATGACTGTCAAATGTGCAACTTTCCTCTTATTTTCGTGTAATTCCAGCTTATGCTTCTAGTTAAGGAATCCAGCTATTTTCTCAACTTCATATGTGTTTAGTTACAGTTAGCTTTTCATTATCCTCTTGTTTCTTGGGTTCCCATTTATTTTCTAAAAGGCCTTAACTATCTCATCTTCTTAATTCCCTTCTAAGTGTTTCAACAGGCCTTATTAAATTTCTCATCCGTCTCTAATCCCTCAACCTTAAAATCTGATAATTTCCTTTCCATCCTTACCCATGCTCAACCCCAACCCCACTAGTGCCATCTTTCTCCATCAACCCTTGTCTGTGTCTCTCCCCAATCCATTTTCTATCCATGCTCTGTTCCTCCCCACTTCTCTCCCAGTCCTTCCTCAATTCCTTCCCCAATCCGCTTCCTGTCCTTCCCCAACCCCTTCTCTCTAGCTCCCTCGCCCCACTAATCTCTCCAAATCCCCCACCCCTGCCCCAACGCCACCCATGAGGATTGGAGCGTTGCTGAGAGTGTTTGTATCTGTTACCAGGTGAGACGAAGCTATAAAATGTAAATGCCCAGTCGTAAACTACCTTAATGACCTTACCCGTTGAAAGATGGGAGATCAGTCGAAGGCCATATCATTTTACCTGAATATCGCCGTGCTTTTTATTTGTTTTTATGCATATGCTTATAATAAAGGTGTTTCCGCCTCTTTTGAAGAAACCGGCTGGTTTTTTAGAACTGTGGAGGCTGTTGCTGCGAATGTATCTATGAGAGTTTAAGATTTAAAACTGATTTCTAATCGGCTGGCAAATTAGAGGTGGCTTATCGGGGGTGGGGGAGGGGGGTCTATCGCTGCATTTTGCACACTGCTGAGGAATTTTACAAACCTCAGAGAGGATTTAGATGAAACATTAAACAAAACGACGCAGGATTCGTAAAAATTTTACTCTCTCTTTGAGTATCAAGTCATTAACTGATAGAACATTGCTGAAAATACCCAAGATTTGACTGAAGGATATTGTTTTGGCTTACACACGGATACGAGGTCTGTATCATGATATGTCGGATTCATAAAAGAACCTGAAAAAATTGCTTTTCACAAACGTACATTACGAATGTTAAGAATGCTCTTTAATGGAGAATAGTTATTGAAAGACACGACGTTAGCGAATCATAAATTCTCCAGTGCAGTACAAACCAACCAACTAAGCTTAATCTGCGGTGCTGCTTTTGCAGCTTAATAATTTTATCACCTCTTTTCTGAAATATGTAATAGAAGGGACGATATCATTCGTTCAGTATGATAGGAAATACGCCAAAGATTACATTTGTGAACTCGATATAACAGAAGCCCTGAATCAAAAGTTTCCCAGTCACATAAATTTCATTTTAACTTTTCTACTGTATTGCAGTTGAAGCACGAACAAGCAAGACAGCAATGCTAAGGCAGCAGTGTTATACGTCACATTTAAACATGGCACTGGCCAACAATAAAATCACAAATGGGTTACACGTAACATTACACATAAGTAAAACATTCCCCAACAACACGTTATGATCAGCGTCTTTATTATCAGAACTAAATTCTAGACAGGCGCCTGTACATTTAAAATATACCTCTGCGCACTTTAGTTATATCTGTACAAACATTGTAAGATACTGCAACAATTTTCTGGATCCAAATTGCTAAACCCAGAATTTAATTTGCAGCTTGGACGAACTCCAACTCCTTCTGACGGCCACATTTCTTTCCCCCTCTCGTAAGTGCTACTTTGCACTTTTAATCTCGTGAGCTACTTGACTTTGTGTCGCCGGCTCGCCGCTACTTCCGTGTGACGAGCTTCAGTATTCCCATTACTACAGGTACTATGCGGACATCGCAATGCAACTGTTTAATCAGTCTTTCCACTCCTTTACCTATGTATTATGAAATTTGCTGCCTTCACACGTTTCCTAAATTTTGTTACCTCTTAGTTGAAGAGGTAAGTTATTCTGCTGTGGGAGGGCTGTTTTCTTTGTAGGCCCAGTGCCACCGAATTCTATTATAGGTTTCTTGACCCCAGCAGATCGATTGGGACAGAATTCAGTAAAGCCTGTGATCTTGACATATTCTTATTTATCGATGATATATCTGAAGAAAGCTATCTTATATATATACACACATACACACACAATATATATATATATATATATATATATATATATATATATATATATATATATATATATATATATATATATATATATATATACAGTATATCACTAGTTACTACACAGAAAAATAAAAGATTAGGTGTGGGTCCTGAACGGTTTCGGCTTTATTCTAAGCCACTGACAAAGGAATAAGTCGAAACCGATCAGAAACTACACCGAGGCTTTGTTTTTCTGTGTGGTAATGAGTGAGATATATATGTGTGTGATATATATATATATATATATATATATATATATATATATATATATATATATATATATATATATATATATATATATATATATATATATATATATATATATATATATATATATATATTATATATATATATATATATATGTATATATATATATATATATATATATATATATGTATATATATATATATATATATATATATATATATATATATATATATATATATATATATATATATATATATATATATATATATATATATATATATATATATATATATATATTATAGACCACTAGGACCACTGGGATTTTCGGCAGTCTTATTTTTCCATGAAGATTCAACCAGATTGGATTCCTTTTATCTTCATATGTTTCTTATTCTCATTCAGTTCAAAAGATAATTTTGGATTTTGGTGAGACGTCAGGCATGTTTTCCAATTAAATTATTAAGCGCAAACCATCAATTTAAATGTAATTTAATGGTGTAGTAAATACTTTCCACAATTGAAGTGCTACAGCAAAGGGGATTTGGACAATTCTTACCGAACGCTTATTTCTTTTATTTTCACGACCTTATACTTTTTTTTTTTTTTTACCGGGGCAATCCAGCAAACACAGTTCCTAATCATCTGATTTGGCAAAGGGATATCTCAGGTTATGTAAGGTTAAATAATGTAAGACTATGTTAGTTTGGCAGGTAAGCTACTTGATGTACGTGCTTCAGATCTACTGCATGTTTCACGCTGTGCCCATTGTGTAATCTCTCCGGTTTATTTCTGCGTGTATTTGCTTCTACAATAGTGATTCAGTTTCTTTTTTATTCTTCTGTTGTTTGTGGGTGAAGCAGCGATGCCAAACGTGCTTTCCTCATAAGACGAATCGGCATTTAGAGAATACCGTGTTATTCTTTAAAAGAAGACTTCATATGAGACACACACCTAATCATATTGAGAGAAATTTTGTAATTAAATATAGTTAGAACTAGCATATGAAAATATGCAACACATCATTCCTCATGTGTTGCCATATCTGCGTTTACCCTAAAGGGATGGTGGGGAGGAAAACAATTATAGTTTTGGGTTAGAATCCATGGGTCAGTACTCTTCATTAATAAAAGTTATAGGTTTTTGCAAGATAATCGATGACGTACGCCTTTTCAATTCTTTAATAAGACAGTCGACGTTGATAGGTGTCTAGTATTTTACCTTTACAAATACGAGGGTAAGTCAAAAAGTTCCAGGAAAAATTGTTGAATGATGTATTTACACAGGAATGAAACAACCCAAATACTTGGTAAACAATTATCTGTGATATAGTGATCATATAGACTTGTTACCTCAGTCATCCTCTTGCTACCGTGGTGTTAACATCTGCTTCAGAAAAGTAACTTCTTGAACCCATGGAAAATAAAAATTTTGAGATGAGCTAACATCAAGTTCCTGACCAAGCTTGATTGGAAACCAGGAAAAATTATTGAAGCTTTGCAACAAGTTTTATGGAGATTCTTCTCCATCTAAATCAATT
>NC_089748.1:76564149-76569149 GCF_040412425.1 Macrobrachium rosenbergii
TAGAAATAAGCATAAAAACTAAAACAGCACAAACCAAGAGAGGAAAAAATGATAACAATAAAAAATATTAATAAAAGAAAGGAGGTAAGAATAAAGAGAAACTATGAAAGAAGATTCGTCCACCACTAGAGCAAATGTGAGTCGGCGTGGCAGTACTTAGAGTCGAATTTCCCTTAATAAAGTGTTTTGAATTTTGGGTATGACCGCCCGACCTCCTAAATGAGACGGCTAACGGCACTGGGTGGTATAGACATAAATATCGCAGGAGGCCAGATGCCGCGGCAATCTCTGAAAATTGGATACATTTTGGGTCGGAGGTCTTGCAATACATCCGAATTTATGGCCAATTGCATGAATCAGAATGCTAGGGTTTTGGGGGAGGCTGTCACACACGCGCGCCAACGTACACGCTCTCGCGCACACAAGCACGTTCACGGAAATACGTACACGATGTAGTTTGGGTTTGATGGACAAGGATTGAAATGCTTCTCCTCATCTGTACCCTCAGGAAGTGAGGAGGATCAGGAAGAGGACGGAGAAGGGTCAGGCAAGCAGAATGTAAGGAAGACAGGTACGGCGGAGTGTTTAAATGATCCCTCTCATCTCTGCCCTGAGGGGATGAGAATAAAGGACACAAGGAGAGAGACAGACATACAGGTATAGGAAGGGTAAAAGGCTCCCTTCGTCTGTACCCTGGGGAATGAATAGCACTATAGCGGGGAAAACAGAAAAATTAACATGTACAGAGACATCCCTACAAGGACAAGGTTTAAATACTCCCTTTCGTCTCTACCCTGAGTGGGTACAGGGTACGTATTTGAGCCCATGTTAAGATGTTGCTTCACCAGTAATCGATATCAACTGTCCAAGTTTTGACTCGAAATTACAGGCTGGTCCAGTTGTAGAAAGAAAACCTAAATGTCATGTCTAAAAGGTAAATTTAAACAGTTATAACAATTCTTAATTCAGTCACGAAGACGGGTTTGGACGAATTATTATTTTGAATCACGAGAAAGAGGAGTTTAAATTAACCAAAAGGTCTTCTCCACTCCGCTAAACATAATAGCCAGTGCTCAGGATTACCTTTGCGTCTGCTCTGCTCCAAATAATCTCTACTGACATGCATATAATTTTCAGTGTGAATCGAAAAAGCAGTTGTTTAAAACAGACAAATCGAGACTAAGAAAAAAAATCAGCCGGGTGTTTTATAATAGTCTTCCGATATTTCATGAATTTTTGGCAGTTATTTTTACTTTTTAAGCGCTTGGCGAAATGACGGTATAAACGCCATAAAGCCATAGATCTCTGCTAAAACATCATATAAAGGATCAATCTTAATTCTTACATGTTCTGAAGAGCGAATGCATGCGGACAAAGATAAGTTGAAATATTTTTATAGTTTGCTCTGCTCTTCTGCACTCTAGCATTGAGTCCTGTTCTGTATGACAACTGGGAAAGCCGTGTTCAAAACCCCTTAAAAAAACGGGGGGAGTTGTTGCACTGGCCCACTCTTTAATTTCTATTCTTAATACGCCCTTAAAATACCAAGGGAAAAATAGTACTTCTGTTTTATTTGATTTTTATGACTTCACTTTTATAATTGCTTCTATATAACTACGGCATAGAGATGGCTACCGAGCAATTTATCTGAGGTTTGGTTTTATTTTTGAAGAGAAAATTGTTTTAGTATTCCATGTGACATACAACATGTAATTATAGAGGGTTCCGCGACGTGTGTCCGGCTGATAAAGGTATACTGGCTATTTTGCATGGTTTTCGGTAAATTTTGATATAGAGCAAAAGTTTTTATATATTACTGATTAATAAAAACTCGTTTGATAAACGCGCGCCATTATATTTGTTCGGCATAGTAAAAAGTAAAAAGTTTTCTAAATGGCTCTTAGTAATTACATAAAAAAAAATAGCTAGTAGTGTTACCTGTTTGCCTTTTCCTCTGTGTACGAATAGTTTTTTTTTTTTAACTCATAATTTGACCGGATGATAAGCTCCGAGACCGTAGAAGTTGAAATTTTTTATTATGCAATACGAGACAAACTGTTTTCTTCATTTTGTTCAACTTTATTCGTATTTTTTGTACATAAAAGCTGACGTTCCTTTCCCATTTTTAAAATTTCCACTTGACCTCAAAGCAATTTGATTTGTGCATAATTACCTCTATGGATTATAAGTAATGCTTCAGCTCTATGAGTTGTAAACCGATCATGAAAGTCTTGAACGTATGTTTATTGTACATATTACAAAGAATGCTACATCTGTTTCCGAAGTGGTAAAACTCAACAAGAATGTTTGAAAAAATCTGTTAATTCAAATTTCGCCTATGAAGCAGAATGCTTGCTAGCACTTATGGAAATGGGAGTTATACTATGCCCCCAAATTAAAAGTCGATTTACTTAAGGGTCGAGCAGTAAATTTAATAACTAGATGCGTATCAATTCATTTTCTACAGAGATTCTTACGTCATTAACTAGCTTATGGCAAAGCGGCGTTAATTCTTCCAAATTATAGGCTAACGAAAGAATACAATAAAACTAACGGTTGGTGACTTTGAATATAATCTTTTTGACCAGTTTCGAGGATCTGTTTTCCCGTTCAGCCTTCATGATCTTCACTTAGGGGAAACTCGAATGTTTCTAAACTGTTCATGGAGATGCACTCAAGCTCCCTAGTTCCTTGTTTGGTTTTATTTTTTTTTTAACATTCTTTCAGTAGCTATTTCATGAATGCAGTGCAGTTTCTTCCCCAAGAATTGTGCTCTCTCTCTCTCTCTCTCTCTCTCTCTCTCTCTCTCTCTCTCTCTCTCTCTCTCTCTCTCTCTCTCTCTCTCTCTCTCTCTCTCGTAGCTTTGGTGTAGTCCTTTCCAAATACTGTATTTTTTTCAACTTATCCCAGGAGTTTTGATATGCACGAAGTATTATCAACCAGAATATTCGTACCTATTCCATCTCAATCATCATGGATGCCATGGATTCCTACCAACAACTAAATAATACCAGCTACAATACGCTGGATTCTCAGGGGAAGTCAGAATGGGAATCCAAATGGAATACGGTCAAGGACAACGAGAGAGTGAATTCTAATGTGACGAGGCTTCAATGAATGAGGTACAATTATGGAATGTGACTCATACATATTCAGAATGTACAATCAAAATTACGAAGCAGCAAACCAGTATATTAAATGCTTGAAGCTGTTATATGATGGATGTTTAAGGAAGCATAGATGCGAATGTACACGGTTTATTTCAACACTTAGCCTTGATGTCATTCTTTCTCTCGTCCCTAATGCTTGCATCTACTATCTGGACAGTAACAAACTTTTGATTTCTGAATCCGACTTTCATCTCTATATGTAAAATTAATTTAATTATCATTTCTCCTTTATGTAATAAATAATTCGTATGAACGTAGCCAAACGATTCGTTTATAACCTTATGAATGAGAAAGAAATTCTTGGGATATAAATCTGAAATATGACATGATTTATTCTCAACTGGTAGTTTTCATTCTCTCTCTCTCTCTCTCTCTCTCTCTCTCTCTCTCTCTCTCTCTCTCTCTCTTTGGAATGAATTACTACCAGTTTGGCAGGATATTTTCTTAGTACTCACTATTTCGAACTTTTGTAATTGCATTTATTTTGGTTCGCTGCTTTGTGCGAAATCTTCCATTAACTTCCTAGTATCTGGGAAGGAGCAAATAATTACTCCTATTGCGTTGGTACGTGTTCGGGTACACGCAGTCATTGTACTCTCATTTTTTTTCTTTTTTACGGATTTGCCGGATGTTATCAAGTAACTTATTAACTTACATCTTCAACTCCTCTTCCTGTTATTACCCGGTATGATATTGTCACGTTTCTAAGTTCATCGAGTGAAAAGAGACTCAAAGTGCGAGTTTTATCGCAGATTCCATTCCCCTTTGATAATCAAGGGAAGACATTTTCATTGCCAGGAAATGGTTGTTTTAAATCTTGTTTTCCTCCAAATAAAATGAGAAGGCTTTGTAGCGAGAAATAGCTTTGTGATACAAAAAACTAAACTTTCGCCAACTTTAAATTATTGTGCGACACAAAATTAACATTAGGCAGTTTATATGACAAATAAAAGTACTTGTTTAATAAACAAACGAATTAAAAACTTAGAAACATTACATTTCTGCTCATATAAGTAACATCATGGAAGATATAAAAATTTAAAATTAGAATACACTCTTGGAAAGAACAAAAAAAAGCTTTGTAATGGCCTAAATACTTTTGTGAATAATATTTCTGGCAGTATCCGGTAAGACACATTTCTTTCTATCACTAAATCGTAAAACTCAAACATAAAACAAAAATAGCAAGGTTTTTTCCTCCATAACTTAATTTTGTTACCGGCATGTAATGTAAATACATAGTGGTTGGTTTCTGGCTTAGGATTGATTAAAACCACCTGTGACTGTCATTCTTGTCTTTCGTAAACTGCAGTGATGAACAGAAATGTTTTGTTTTGTCGTTAACTATCACACATCTTTTCATATTTTTATACTGTCATATATTCATAATGAAATACTGCTTACCTTCTCTGATGTAAATTACAGTTACTTATCCCATTTATATCCGACATCGAAAATGCTTCTTTTTTAAACGCCATAATTTCTTCGTTATAAATAAGTTTAATACAATTCCTCTTCATGGTATCTGAGTTCGGATAAATTGGGAAAATATTACACAAAAAACTTTTTCGAAAATATTTAGAGCCTTGTTACATATGACACGCTTAATGGCCGTAAAGACTAGTTAAACCACTTTCTAGAATAAATCAATTTCATGCTTATTTTTTGTGAAGAAACTTTACCGGAGAAAATGGTACTGGTTGCTAGTCCATTACATTTATATTGGTTATCATGGAAAAATTAACTGCTGGTCAGCGGATGTTGGGTACATTTCCACCCGGAGAATTTTTCAGTCTAACACCGCAGCAGTACTGAAGCTCACATACATTT
>NC_089748.1:76574149-76586649 GCF_040412425.1 Macrobrachium rosenbergii
TTTCAGAAATGCAAACAAGTGTTGCACTGAAGCACATGGCAATTGCATCATGTTAAAATTAAGATTGCATTGCTCTGATCACATATTGTTCTAACGTGCTAGTTTTGGCCCGAAAACATTTTACTCAGGAAGTGACGTCATCTTTCTCTTCTAGAATTTTCTCTTGTATCTCATTCCCAAAAATTCCTTAACAATGATGTCATCTAATTGTTTCAGTTCTACCTAAATCCAAAAATTTCCTCATTCTGATTTCAGAGACTGATTGTATGGTTTCCTCTCTCTCTCTTTCTTCAAAAGAGAGAAGTTATTTGTGTGGTCATTGATATTAAACTTAGCTTTTGAGATCTGAATGTAGGAAAAGTGTGTAATGGCGCCTATCAAAAGTGTGTTTTGTGAATCTCAAGCAGCTGCATTTCAAATAGATTTTGCAAAAGTTTTCACAAGCTTGTGTAAGGTAAAGTGAATTTTACTTATTATTACCATGGTATAATAAGGTATACTGAGAGATTTTTGCATTAGTGAAATTGTATTTTTGGTAAATCTTTTGTGTATTTTTGTGTGTTCTTGTGTTTGCAAAATCTTGATTTTTCACATTTTATATACTGGTGATTTAACATTTATTTACTTAGCATTTTAAATATTTCTTGATAATTTAACATTGCAGACTTGATTTTTTTCATTTAATTAATTTAAATTTCTTGATAAATCAAAGTTTTTGTGATTTAATTTTGTTTAATTATTTAATTCAAGAATTAATTAAATTTTGTGTTGCTTTCAAGTAATAGTAAATTATTTCATATTGTGAATTCTAATTGTAAATTTTGAATTTAAAAATACATTTTTGTATTTAAAATTTTTGAAAACAGTGTTTCATTTATTGACCACCAGTGAATAGGATTAATTGTGTGCATAAGGCAAAAAGTTTTGCTGAAGTGAATTAAGACCCGGGAAACAGTTAAAGTTGTTTGATGGAGTGATGCCCTTTTACTCTAGTATATTTCTTGTTTAATTGTTGATACCTCACACTTGTTTTGATAAACTTAGTTTGATTTTTCATGTGATTAATAAGCTTTTTAACGGGTCACTGTTACCTTTAGAGTACTCAATTATAATTTTTATTGTTATGAGAGTTCAGGTATCTTGCTGAAGTGAGGTAAATTTTTGAATTCTGTGATTAGATGTGTAATAACCAGGTACTTGGTACACATTGTGACAATACATACATACACACATACAAACATATATATATATATATGTATATATATATGTAGTGTGTGTGTGTGCTCTAGAATCCTTCCAGTCATAAAATTTAGCATATTTGTAACCACACTGCATTCATAAACAAACTTATAGTATAGAAGGTGAAATTGTATATTCTATTAAACGAGAGAGAGAGAGAGAGAGAGAGAGAGAGAGAGAGAGAGAGAGAGAGAGAGAGAGAGAGAGAGAGAGAGAGGAAGTTAGTAAGCTAGTTAAATTCAGCAATAATTGTCTTGTTATAAAGAAATTCGATATGGAGAGTACCGGGAGGGGGGGAAGCGGGTTCCTTGACCCATGACCCGTGTAAGGTTAATGAGGAGTGTGGCTGACCTGCTTGCCGGGTTAATTAGCGCACTGGATAATGTTTTAACCTCAGTGCTCCGTAATTAGGTGGTAGAGAGTCAAGGGGTGGAGATGGAGATCCACTCGAAAAGGTTTACAAGGGTTTATGGCATGGCTCTATGGGGCTTATGATTTATTACTGTTTTTATGGTCCTATCGGTATGTGTACTATAATCATGCGGGAGTGGAGAACTGTGAAGGGCGTGTTGTCGGGATACGCATTCTGAAATAAGCACTCTAGAAATATATATATATATATATATATATATATATATATATATATATATATATATATATATATATATATATATATATATATATATATATATATATATATATATATATATATACTCTTCAAATTAGACAGGATTTCAGACCATTTAATATTTTATGTATATAGTAACTGGGTCATTTTAAGCACATATATACGTGCATGAATGCACATAACTTGTAATATACATAAATATATATATACATACACATATACTATACACATATACTGTACATATATCTATATAATGTATATATACTTATGTACTTATACATGTAGTGTCATACGTGTATATATATGCTTAAAATGATGTATTTACCATATACATATAATATTAAATGGTCTGAAAACCTGACCTAGTTGGAAGAGTTGGAAGCAGTTTCTGTTTCCGATAACAGGGAGAAAGTATTGTACCAATTCAAAATAAACGAGAGCTGCAGTCGAGGTGTTATGGATTCATTAAAAGGATAAAAACACAAACAATGGAGAGAGAGGAAGAGTAAGACTCTGACTTTTGTTTAAATTGCGTAGCAACGCTATGTAGAGGGAGTATTCAATTTTACCTTGTTTCACAACAGTAATAATTTTCGAATGAGCAGAGAGAGAGAGAGAGAGAGAGAGAGAGAGAGAGAGAGAGAGAGAGAGAGAGAGAGATACCTGAACTCTTACATGCTGACCAATTTCATTTTGTTCTAGTTTAGAAAGGCTATCATTTATGAAGGAATCGATGTTGCCCTGCTCTTTGGTTAAATTAACGTTGGGAGTTTGTGGTACATTAGATATTCGTCATCAGATATTCGTCATAATCTTGAACTGAACTGATTGAACTGAATATAGAATTTAGGCCAAAGCCCAAGCACTGGGACCTATGAGGCCATTCAGCGCTGAAACGGAAATTGACAGTAATAAGGTTTGAAAGGTGTAACAGGAGGAAACTTGCAGTTGCACTGTGAGTCAATTGTTGGGAGAGGGTGGAAAGTAAGATGAAAGAAAGAGAACATGAAAGGAGGTACAGTAAAAGGAACGGAAGGGGTTGCAGCTAGGGGCCGAAGGCACGCTGCAAAGAACCTTAAGTAATGCCTACAGTGCATCGCATGAGGTGCACTGACGGCACTACCCTCCCTACGCGGGTCACAATCTTGAGCAAGGCAATTCTTTAGCATTCTCAGAATCACTTGTCCAACTGAGAGCACTGTCCTTTATCTAGTGAGTAAACTGTTAACAATTAACAGAAGAAATCAGAAGCCATGGAATACCACATGATAATAAACAAAAACGTCAGCAAAGCCATTTAGAAACAACACTCATTTACAATAGGCAACAAAAATTGAAACTTGAAGCAAAAATATTTCGCGGGAGTAAAAATCAATGAAAATATGCAAATGCCCAAATAGATTAAGCGTTGCACTTCCAGCACACTTTTTTCCAATTGTCATAACTTACTCTTACTTTCTCAGATATTTATTTTGTCAAACAGCTATATTTTGTTAGGAGGTAATACTCTAATAATTAATTAAATATTATACACACATATATATATATATATATATATATATATATATATATATGAATATGTATGTATGTATGTATGCATATATGTATATATAAGTGTGTATATGATATATATATTTTTTCCAATTGTCATAAGTTACTCTTACTTTCTCAGATATTAATTTGTCAAACAGCTATATTTTGTTAGGAGGTAATACTGTAACAAACAAATAAATATATATATGTATGTATGTATGCATATATGTATATGTGTGTGTATATGATATATATGTGTGTGTGTTTACGTGTATATATGAGAAAAAAGTAAGTAGGTATATAGACAAAGTTATTTATAAATAGATGAATAGACAGAACACATAATATGCATCTCCCTTTTATAAGGAGATGGTCACCCAATCATCCAGTGCCTCTTATTAAGTACGAAATGAAAAGGCTTGATCACCTGAGCAGATGGCGGAAAAGGTTAGGCAGATGTTAATATCTTCCATTATCTAGATTCGCTTTTAATATTGTGAGCGGGATACTTATGATAAAGAGAAAGGCAGGTGGTGCCACGGCGATAAGGCCCGATCGTGCGTCTGAGTTTGTTCATGAAGTCAATGATCAGAAATACCGTGAGCCTGAAAAGTGAGGATTACTGAATTCAGAGTGAGAAGGAAAGGTGCTGATGGAATGAACTAAAATTGAACTTTAAAAGGAAATCAAAGAAAGCGAGAACAAGTTTTATGTCAGAATAGAGGATTAGATTTAACCTGGGAAAAGGAGAAATAAAGTTACGGAATGTACTGACAATGTTTGCTAATGGGAAGGTTGCAAATATCAATAAAAATCTTTACAAGATGAACAGAATCAGATAAAATCCCACAAACACTGACACGATTAAAAGTAAGGAAATTTTAGAATAGCAAGAAAGAAAGCTGTAGACAGGAACATGTGAAAACAAAAGAATAATGGCGATGGGAAAAATAAAATCTTCGCAAACCCAAGATGGAATAGGGAGGAGAAGAATGAACAAAGGGAGGAAGAAGAGTAGAATAGAGGATGACTGAAAATAAACAACAACAAACAACTACAAAATAAATAACGATACGAGAACCAACCGAGGGAAAAGTAATTCGAGAAAGAAAGTACACAAAAAAGTAAGAATAATTTATCTTCAGCTGTCCCTTTTTTTTTTATTTTCCCCCTTCTCTTAGTTCCGCCTATTTCGTCTCCAATCTGGCCCGTCCCTCCTCCATTGGAATGATATCTTCCAGGGAAAACGAAATTCGCTCCAAAACCCATTCCAGTTACAAGGTCTCTCCGTCCTCAGATGAGTTTTCCATATCAGTCTTAGGATAATCCTTCCCACACATAAGAAATACCCGTTTTATCATTTTCTTTTTTTTCTGAGAAGAATGGCGTCCACAGAGAAGCCAATAAAACAAAGAATATGTCTTGAATAGAAGGCGAGGACAGATGGAAAAGGAAAATGTAAGGGAGAAAAAGATTTTGGTTACAATAACGTGTACAAGAAAGGCAATGGGGCAAATATTAATTCTTGAATACAATAAGAATAGAAAAATGAGAGAGAGAGAGAGAGAGAGAGAGAGAGAGAGAGAGAGAGAGAGAGAGGAAAATTATTTAGTAAAACTACTGTTATTTATAAAAAAAAAAATCGTTTGTTAGAAACTCAATAAGTGAGCTCAGTTTACATCAGATTTTCCAAAAATAGCTAACCTTGACATATTAGCGGTACTTCAGAGCTGAAGCTCGTTGGAAGTGACGAGAGTAATAACAGATTTTTAAACATTTCTAGGGTATATGTAAGGTCATTATTTTCTTGTTTTTCCTTACGACACATGGACATCCTTTTCTTTCGACATGAAGTTTCGGACGAAGTAACTTTGAGCAAAATGGACTTTGTATTGACAATAGCGTGCTGTACAAATCAACAGACAGAAACCGCTATAACATCATGATTTATTTATCGAAAATACATAAAATACAGACCTTAATAACTGTTTTATTAACCATAATTTGGATAAAGACCGTACTTTTTATAGGAAATTGAATGTGCGTTTTATAGGCTAAATGTCACATTTCCTTAAAATATGAATTTAGTAATGGAAAACGATTATTGCCATTAATAATCACCTAACAATTAGTGCTTTTGCCTTTATGTCGTCAGCATTATGATAAAAGGAAAATTCCAATCTTTGCACATGTAATAATTCTGTTACTCGTAATCAACCATTTACGGAGAAGGAATTGCTTATTCTAGCTGATTATTGATACAACTAGCTACGAGTTTAATAGAATACCTTTAGGCAGTCACAAAATAAATATTCTAAATGGTTTTAGGAATTTTATAACCACTAAACCAAGCCATTAACGTAAACGCCCTCTGGAAAAAATCAAGAATGCGTGACGTACATAGCTTGGTATTTCAAAGCCCTTAACGTAAACGAGAATGCCAAATAAGAGGGTGCGTTCGGTTTAATAAGCGTCTGTTTTACTTATAATACGTAACGTCGGCCCTTGCGGTGTAGATAATAAGCTTGGAAAAAGTAATATAGCGTATTATGTCCCGCAAAAAGGAGAGTCTGTTATTGAACATCACACACGTGGGCACAATAACTAGTTGTGTGCAATGCCTAGTAACACGAAACGAGAGGAGGGTACTCGGGGAAAGGAAAAGGATTGTGGGTGGAAAAGGCGGGCGGGTAATGGCATGGCAGTAATGTGGGCGTCTGGCCAATGTCTAGTAAGAGGCGGTCTCGATATTGGTGATAATGGTTAGTCTCGGGTGAAGGTAGGTGGTAGTTGGCCTCAGCAAGAGAACAAAATGACATTCTTAGTGCTGGATGCCTGCCCGGTTCCTCTCGCTTTGCCTTACTTCACTCTGCTATCTTTCCAAGATCAGTTTTTTCTTTTTTTTTTTAGGGGCGTGAGTAGGTATTGTTTTCATTCCTCTCATTTGCTCAGTGCAACATGTTTGCATTTTTTTATTGTAAAATCATAGCAGACGTTTCCATCATATTCTTCCCACAAGTAATTGCTCTTTTTTTGCGGATAATCAGATCATCGCCGAAGTTTCATCTTGCTGATATTTTCAGATGTTTTTCTTGTGTTTAGTGCTGGAATATGTTTTGATAATATAAGCGGTAGGATAATGGTGATTACTATTTTCTTATAAATTCTTACATTTCATTTTGTAATTTATTACATGGAGGAAATGTGGCTGGTCAGTTTAAATGGATGAAATCCCAATAGGGTGTTTTTCACTACGATTGCATCGCATGCATATACTCGTATTATATATTCTATATTCTTTTAGCTTATGGAGCATCGAGTTTCTAATGAAGGTTTTACAAAGAATTTTTCATGTTGAGCACTTGCTGATCCCTGATATAGATTGTTCTGAAATGCTTAGTAAAATAATTATCCCCTGTACAATGCATAATTCAAGAAAACAGAGGTGGATTATTTACGAACAGGAAATGGACTAACAACAAAATTACGGAATTTAGAACAAGGGTATAGTTCGTAATCATCAATATAATTCTGTTCCAATGCTTTTTTATGCTGCAATTTTACAATTTCGACAGTATGATCAGTTATGTTTTTTTTCTTTCTTGTACATATATATTGACTGGTAAAATCTTTTGTTTCTTGTCTACTTTTAGGTAAATAGAAAACTGCGTCTGTATCATTTAAACTTATCGGTAAATGTATGCTATGCGTTACTCATTTGCATACTGTCGCTCTGTGCAATTTGGAAAAGCTTTTATAACATCATAACGCTTTACAACAGCTTTCTCTGGAAAAGTTCCACTTTAAAAAATCCTAAAGACGCTTAATCTTCTGTCATTTCAGCACTACATGTTGTTAGATTTAAATGCCCTTATGTCAGCACGGGCTCTTGCTCCTACGAGGAGCTAGCAGGTTCAATGTAACCTGTGAGAGAGGACATATCATGACAGCCATATGATGTGACAGCTGGTGTCTGTCGTTAAGCGCAGCAAGGTATTGCATTTAACCTTAAATAACGCCTGGAAGTCATAACATCCCGTAATTCCTAGAGTCCGAAGCATATTTGGCCAGCGGAAGCATATCATTGCTACCGGCTGCTACCTTAAAAACAGACGACCGTAGTTGCATTAGAGGGGACTGCGGCTTAACAGTTCCTTCTCCATTGCCTCTGTGGTATGGGAAAGACCCTGCGCTATGGCTCCAAATTGCAGCTTGCTGAAAGCTCGGTTGGTGTCCTACTGCAGAGCTCACCATACAAAACTTGTCTTTCCGTTCGAATGGGAATTGAAATTGGGACGGAATTGGATCCCGTAGGCAATTGCGGTTGTAGGAATATAGGGGAAAATGATCACCTTCATGTTCAGACAACGTCTGCCAATTGCTTTCGTGCGACGACAACTGCCCTGCTAGATTACACTTCTCGTTTTGGGCGAAGGAGATCGTGGGGATTATCGCTGGAAAAAAAAAGGTGGGGGGGGGGGCAGCGGGGAAGAGCTGGAGACAGGAACACGATAGGAAAGTCGATATGAGAAGAGAGAAATTATAAGTACTAGAATCAGTGCGAATCAAAACAAAGGGAACGCCCGCGTGCGGAGAGGTGGAGAATTAGAAATTTTAAAAGAAAATAATACATGGAGAAGGTGAAAGATTAGAAATCTTAAAAGAACAAAAATAAATAGAGAGAGAGAAAGATTAGAAATGTTAAAAGTGAAGGTAGGAAAATATCTAAAACGTTGGAGAGAGAGAAAATAAATCTGTAACACAGTACATGGGTCCTCGGTGCTCACTATCGCCATTTACTTAGCTACTTTCATCGGAAATATGAGCAGTTGCCTCTACTTTGTAGTATTAGATTTGCCATTTCAGTAGTCTTTAGTGTTGGTCATTAATATAATACCTATTTTTCAAGTCATAATTTTCATGTTTTAATTTCTGGTGTTATTACTTTGTTTTTTTATAGAAATGCTCCTTTACTGTCCAAAATATTGTTTTCTTATTTTTGGCATAATCATTTGGTCCATCCTTACTACTATTCCATTTCCATTATTGTTGAAATAAGTTTTGGTTACTGATAATACTAATACTACTCAATCCACGTCAGCCCATTAAGGATAGGATTTTCAAGTCAGTCATCTGGTTACATTGCTGTGTATAATAATAATAATACCTCTTTTGTTCTTATTCATATTATATTTTAAATGGCAAGATTCAATATTCTTGTTCCCATATATTTCTGTATTGTTGATATATAAGAATAAAACTGTGCAGAAAAAGATCCCTGATTCTGAAATGTATGTCAAATATAGCGTGAAGATAAAGATGATGGGAGTAACGTGAAAGATAGAGATAAACAGGGAATTTATGGCGACCCAGTTTTTCTTGAGAGACAATTCATGTAGGGTGGAAAAAGACGTTCTGGATTACTGAGAGCCACAGTTCTAGTTTGAGCTCTTGAAAGGTGAGAGAAAAAATGGTCCTCTTTACTCAGGAATGTTAAATGCACACAATCTGTCCATCTTTCACGGTTGAGTTGACGTTAATGTATTTGCGATAAGTATTTCGATAGAAGTTTTATTCCGCCTCGTCGGTCATGGTGTTTAGACTACATTATAAATGTGGAGCTATTTCACTAATTGGTCACTCGTGGTAAATAGAACATTAATCTCGACCATGAATAAATTTGCTAATGGGAAGAAAGCTCCTTCGTCCCAGTTTCCGAATGTCAGTGATCAACAAAAATAGAATAATAGTATCCCTAATTCGTCGGTCTTACATTAATTGTGTCCTGACACACACACACTAGGCAAAAACCTTCCTATATTTGCGCAGTTCCTTCTCTTTCGGCTCTCTAAGGTATTTTATCCTTCCATTATTTTTCTACCGAGAAGTGCTCTCTTATTCCAGTTCCGAATGAATTCTTAGGCAAAACGACTTTTCCTTCTTTTCCCTTCTTTTAATTTTTCTTACTTTTTACGTACTTCTGTCCTTGTTTGTCGGGCACCTTTAACTAAGATGAAATTGGGGGACGAAATACTTCAGTCTTGACAAATTCTAGGAAGTTATTTCATATTTCAAGAACAAATAATGGCTACCACCAGACCTTTCACCCTGAAGGACTGCTGGTCCCTTTTGATGGAAATTTCTTTTTCACAGAATGCTTTTCACATTTTCATATTTTTCATTCTATGAAACAAAATACTCGACGATCAACCTCTTCCGAGAAGCACATCCAATAGGACGTAAAAATTTGAATTTTCATTTCCCTTAATTAAGTCAAATTATTCCGTCATAACCGTCGTCTCGAATAATGACCAAGCCACTGCGAATTAATAATCAAAATTACAACATAAAACATAAAGGAAGTAATGGATCACAATAATCATGTAGATACATTTGTTATTTAGATAATCGTCGATGCAGCGCAGGATGGCACAAATATTAAAGGATTGTTTAAGACATACACAGCAAGTACACTCGTCATTAACACATTTGGTCATCAACATAGCTGTAATGTGTATGTATGTATGTTTATGTATACGTATATATATATGCATATATATATATATATATATATATATATATATATATATATATATATATATATATATATATATATATATATATATATATATATATATATACTGTATATATATTACAATGTGTGTATGTGTTCGTGTGCAGATGTGTGTTAGCGCATGATGCAAGGAAAGTAGCAGGATCTATGCAGATGATGAGGAAGAAGCTTGGAATGTCCATAAAATAGTCTAGGGCGGGAATGTATGAAGAGATTATTGATCCAACTCTCCTGTGTGGAGTGAAGTGTGGATGTTGAAGACGAAAAAAGAAAAAGTTTAAAATGAAATCTTTGTTTAGTTTGAAGCTCATAACTTACAAACGGGGACTTTTCTCCCAATAGAGGTCACCCGAAGAAACAACAGCACAACAGTGACTGCCTCATTAATGCTTTAACTACCGACTCATGGATGAAGCCCTTGTGCAGAAACCTCCCCCGTACACACAAACACACACACATACAGTATATATACGTGTGTATACATATATACATATGTACAGTATGTTTATAAATTAAATGTATATGTATATATATATATATATTTACCTATGTATATAAAGGATATATGTATATAATATATAAATATACATTTATATGTTTCCTCCTTCAATTCATTCATGAAAAATCAGGAATTTTTTGGCCCTGTTACACGTTCATGGTGTTGGTCCTCTCATATCCGAGGCTTTCATTTGATGATTGAGAAGCGAAAGGCCAGTCGTCTCGTTTGATATATGCTAACTATATTGGGTCTTTCACTTGTCTCCTGTCATTATCTTCATTTTACCATCTTTTTCAGTATCACCTGTCTCATTTTTTCCTGAAAATTCTCACCTTCCTTTGTGATTATTTTGGTTTTTAAAATCAGTATTAGTAAAATACGACTTTGGTACTCAGCTTCTTGAGACGTCTATCCAAAAGAAGGAGTTCGTTATCACATAAAACGAAGTTTCTTCGGCGCAATCGAGTTTCTGTACAGCGCATAATGCTGTAAGAGCCGCGCCCCATGAAAGTTTTAGCCAAGACCCTGTGGTGGCCTGTCCTACAGCGTTGCCAGACGCACGATCATGGCTAACTTTAACCTTAAATAAAATAAAAACTACTGAGGCTAGAGGGCTGAAATTTGGAGGATGATCCGCATACCAGTTTGCAGCCCTCTAGCCTCAGTAGTTTTTAAGCTCTGAAAGCTGACAGAAAAAGTGCGGACGGACAGACAAATAGCCATCTCAATAGTTTTCTTGTACAGAAAACTAGAAAGGGAAATTCGATTCACCTTCTTGTGGAGCAACTCTAAAAATAGTTTTCCTCTCTTCTTATTCCAGCGAAAAGCGACACCTATTTTGAAATATCCAATCATTTGACAAAGATGATGACGTCATGGCGATGGGGATGACGACTTCATAAAAATAAAAAAAATTGTGAGATCATGTTTATGGATATAAAATAACTATAAACGAGAGAGAGAGAGAGAGAGAGAGAGAGAGAGAGAGAGAGAGAGAGATTATGCTGTAGGTTGCTCTCGGATCTAACTTTTTCGTAAGCAATCACATGTAGTAATTGAATTTAAAAACGGAAACAAATAATAATAGATACCCTGAGCATTAAAACTTAGGAATCTTTCGTGACATTTGGGACTAATACTGATATGTTAGGCTTATGTGAGTGCTCAAGACCTCTGTCACCTATATCCCGTACGTAATTCTTTTCTTTGTTTGTACATTTATGTCTTGATAACGACAGTCCTATTACGTCACGTACTTCAGGCCTATGTACTGACAATGATAATATTTTTTTTAAGACCAACGAAAGATGTTAGTCTCCGGAATATAGTTTATCACTTCTGCTTTTTTTTTTCGTCTAGACTGCAGCCTGTTTTCGGTACCTTTACCAATTTTTATCAAGACTTCATTGAAACTCTTGGGTATGTTTGTCACTGTCTCCGACTTTTTATATTTCTCTGAGGTTAATTAAATATTCTAATGTATGCGTTAAAGTGCTTGAGTTTAAAGTTTACGATCTGCTAGGAGGGCAAACTCCTGTTCGCCCTATTACGTAAATCTTGCATAGTGCCCTCCTATTCCTCAAAAAAAAAAAATGAAAAAAACGTTAGATAGTCGACCTGATTGTATGCAACAAACGAAGCGTATCGTTTAGAGATTCAAATATTCGAAACACAGGCTTGGAACGGGTAAACGAAGCCAATGAACCACAACAGATTGCTCAATGAACCATAGACCAGGTTGGGTCACGTCAGGAGAAGGAATTGAGATTTGTGGCTGCTGGTTTAGGTCTACCAGAAGAAGCAGAAGCGAATTCTTGTAGAATTATATTTTATGTTCACTGTTGGACAACGATTGAATACGCGAGGGATGGCCCTCGGAAAGAATTTGGCAGGAAAGATCTTACAGAGAGAAACAGATAAATGGTTTATTCAGCGGAAGATATCTTCACCTCATTACCAACTCTGCCAAAACTGTAAAAGAAAAAAAAATTGCGTTAACGTAATTTCAGAACTTGATTCCTGACCAC
>NC_089748.1:76591649-76594149 GCF_040412425.1 Macrobrachium rosenbergii
CAGCCGTGATGAGGAACCTGCGAGCAGGCCATGCGGTCAAGAGAAACAAATTCTTAAGCAAGTCTTTTGTACAGATATCTCAATCATCATTACTGTCACAACCCATGTTTTATTATTATTCTGAATACTGTTGTGCCAGCTTTCTAATCGCATCTGTATAATTTCCAACCAAATCTCCTGTATCAGATTGTGTATATGTTTCTATCTGCGAACAAACACAGACGCCTGAACTTGATCCCTGTTTTGATCTGTCAGAGATCGGAAGCTACATTGCGGCTCACAAGAGCCCTTGACCTGTGTGAATATTCTGTAAATAAATCAGTTAGCACCAGACTCAGTACCTCATTAGTAACTCCCTTACAGTGCAATCTCATAATTACCTTCCTTGCATCCTCGCCAGTCACTGACAAAATTATTCACTAACTTATGTAGCTGTTTTCTCTCTTATGTCATTCAGCTCTGCCAGTCATTGCTTCTCGACATTTAACAACACCGTATACTCACACCACTGACCCAGGGCTGCATTCATTTCAGAAAGAATCTCTCAACTGAATCTTTATTCCGAGATCTATCTGCTCATTCACCTTTCTCTCTGCATTTACTTCCTTTTAGGACAATAATTATTATTCATAAATTTCTTGTTCCCCTTTATTTTCCTCACGCCCACTCTTGCCCATATATATATATATATATATATATATATATATATATATATATATATATATATATATATATATATATATATAAAGGGTATATATATATACATTTTCGATATATAAAATATATATATATTATTAAAGGACAACGTATATATATATATATATATATATAAAAAATATATATATATTATATATATATTATTATTGTTATATATATATATATATATATATATATATATATATATATATATATATATATATATATATATATATATATATACTATACATATATATATATATATATATATATATATATATATATATATATACATATATATACATATATACACATACATTATATATATATATATATATATATATATATATATATATATATATATATATATATATATATATATAATGATATGTTTGTACGACTTCTTATATAAAACATAAATAATGATCCATTCACATAATGAATACAAGTACACTACTTTTTGTGTGTGTGCATGCGCAAGCAAGTACATCGTAACTGTTTCCTTTTTTCTTGTAATTTCAAATCATTATTTACGCTGAACAGTTGAGTTCACGGAGGATCGTCACGGGAATATAAACAACAGATTGGGTAAACATATTTCTCTCATACTTTTGCTTATCGCTCAGTATGCTGAGCATGCAAATAATCATATCGTTTGAAGGTCATGAAATCGGCAAAGAGAGAGCGGAAGAAGGAGAAAAAATGACATTTTTACATATCAAAAAGCGGAATGTTAATTAAGAAAGGTTCAGAAAAATAGAATAATTCACAGGAATGAAAACTTAACGAATATACTTTATATTGATTGGATGGTAAACCACGGATCGTTCATGAAGTCTGTTTACCTAGAAGCTGAATGTCATAACTGTGAGAAATAAATGCACAAAGATTTTGAACTTATAAACTTTTTAATCATTATTGCAAAGATGATTTTACCGTTGATATGTATATTGTATTCTCATTGTTATTCAAATTACTGCTGCCATGATCATTATTATTACTGTTATAATGAAATTGAATAACATATTACGGATTATAAGCTAAGAACTTACCCACTAAATTTTGCAACCTAGAAATATCTGTAAGTTTAGAATCACATTCGAAAATAGATCTTAAAGCTTGTAAATAGGTGTCCCCATCCTTTGCCACTCGGCTGAGATTGTTTTTCTATCTTCTTTTAAGTTATTATATCATCCTACAGTCAAGTATCTGGTTCTAATTTGCCTAGAAAAAAAGTCTATTAGAAATCTGGGGGATCTTTGCATTCATAGAGCGAATGGTGTTTACCAGAGGATATAAATTTATGTGGAATAATCGTTAATTGAAGTGTAGGATATTTTGCCTAAAGGAAGAATCACGAATATATATATATATAATATATATATATATATATATGTATGTATGTATGTATATATATATATATATATATATATATATATATATATATATATATATATATATATATATATATATATATATATATATATATATATATATATATATATATATATATATATATATATATATATATATATATATATATACGCCTTTAGGGCAAAAGTTTTTCTTGTATGCAAATTTCGTTGAAATCTATAGCTTTTGATTGTTGATCAACCTCTTATTAGTTTGACAATATTTTCCGAATCTTCTCTGTTCCTCCAAATTCAGTTGATGGACAAAAAAACGAAGATTAACTCTTTGGTCCATTTACTAAAAGCACAACACCACAGTTGTTCCGTCACTCGTCGTGACCTCTTCAAAGTGTATAATCTTGACTGTTGTCGTTTTAGATTTAGCTGGCCTT
>NC_089748.1:76599149-76604149 GCF_040412425.1 Macrobrachium rosenbergii
TCCCACGCCCGTGGTAATTCCACCGCGAACCTCTCCTACTTGGACAGTTGTCCTCGCTGGGAAATCAGGGCCTGAGGCCGGAGGGTGGCATGGAGTGCCACCTGTGTCAGCTGCTGCGACAGCTGACACAGGGATCTTCTTTGCTAGTTCTACTATGATCCGTCACAGCTCTTGGAGTTCATCGGCCAAGTGAGAGATGGCAGAATCCTGACTCATTAGAGTATCTGTGGCGGGTGGCAAGAGAGCGGTGATGGTCGGCGGGGGCGTGGATGACTTGTAGGCAGTGGTGACCAGCTCAGGCACGGGTTGCGAGGCCGCACCTTTAGGTGAACTTCCGCTGTGGTCGAGAGGAACCGTCTCTCTTACCGACGCTGGTAGCAGGGCCAGGCAGGGAGAAGAGAGGGGTCCTGAGTTGGATCCCTTGAATGGGGATCAGGGGCATGCTCTGGCACCAGCACTAAGGCAGAGTCAGGCACTATCAGTGGTTTCTTGTGCTTGTTGGTCAGGACAGACGGAGCTTGGCACTGCTTGGTGCATGCAAGTGGCACTGGCAGGGATTTGGCATCTCCCGGGGGGAGATCTGATTGGGACCCTGGCACTGGCACTGAGGCAGGGCCGGGCACTGGAATTGGATTGGGAATCGATCTAGGGGGCCACTGTACATCATACTCAGGTGACACTGGTAGGAACTTCATGTCCTTATGGTACCCAGGGGGCACCAGTCTTAACTGGGGGAAAAGAGGGGGAGGATTATTTGCGCCCAAGGAATGAGTTGGGGAATGTGGACCCCTGGATTGTTGTGATTTCTGTGGGGACAGAAAGTCCTGTCCCAGGATGACGTCATAGCCTCCGGGAAGATACCTTGCTACTGCAAGATTGCAAATTTTTGATTGATGAGGTCTTGTGACTCTCAATTGGACCATATGAGGGAGATTTGCTCGCCAATCATCGAATGCCTTGACTCGGCGCACGGGGTAGCTGCCTTGGGGAGGGGCCACATATATGGGACCTTCGGAGGAGGCCCAAGGACTTGGAATTTGTGATGGCCAAGGCGACAGGGGGAGTATTGGACTTATTATTTTTAGGGCTTTTCGCCCATGAGGGAGAGTGGCCATAAACCTTACATGCTGTGCAAAAGGATTGGCTAAAATCTCTTCGTGCTGCCCCTGTGGAGGGTGCAGGCGAGTTATTGGGTGGTTTTCTGGGAGAAAGAGGCACTGTTTGCTTGTTCTGGCACTGAAAAGAGGAATGCCCCGTCATTTTGCAATAATGGCAAGTTAGGGGCTTGCCCGAGTTTCCTTTCTTATGGGGATTTGATCCTCCGAAGAGGGGCAGGGGATTTATCTTCCGCCCCATGGATCCTTCCTGAGGGTGGTGAGTGTCCCACAAGTCTGCTATCCGGCAACGCTTGGCGAGTGCTGCAGGGGCTTTTTCTACTACATGAGTGGCCAGAGCAGGAAATGCTCAAATTCAAACTTCTCAAGTACCTCAGCAGTGCTAGTGGCTCCTCCGGACTCGCGCCATTTTGCTAGCACCCGCTCAGAATAGTACGCCCAATCGGACCAAGTCTGGCCTGTTTCTCTTGGGTGCTCTCTCCAACGCCTCCTCCACCGCTAGGGGATAATCTTGTATGCCTTGGTAACCACGTGGCGTACGGCTTCCCAGTTTCCCCTATCCTCTGCCAAAAGGGTGTGGTAGGCAACGAGTGCCTTCCCTCCCAGGAATTTAGCGAGAACAAGGGAGAGTTCCGCGGGGGAGAGGGTGCAGCACTCCATGACTCTTTCAGCCCTCTCAATCCATACTTCAGGCTCTGTCTCTGTCCATTTTGGCATGAACAAGTGAGCTTGGCTGAGGGCACTCATTCCCGCCGCAGGAGGGGGGTGGCGTTCTGCCATTCTACCATCTGGAAGTCATGGGTCTCTCTCACTCTTCTCTCTCTCCTTTCTCTTGCCTCTCCATCTCCTCTCTTTGCGCCTGGGTGATTCTTTCTTTGTCCCTCTCTTGCTGTTCTAACTCCTCTCTTTTCTCCTGGGCGATTCTTTCTTTCTCCCCCTCTTGCCGTTCTAACCCCTCTCTTTTCTCCTGGGCAATTCTCTCTTTCTCTCTCTCTTGCCTCTCCATCTCCTCTCTCTTCACTCTCTCTCGCCGTTCTATCTCCTCTCTTTTCTCCTGGGTGATTCTCTCTTTCTCTCTCTCTTGCCTCTCCGCTTCTCTTTCCGCCTTGGCATCGTCCACTCTCTCTTGAACCCATTCCCTCAGGGCTTTTCCTGATAGTCCCATGTCCTTTTCAGCGGACATGTAGAATCTGAAGTCCTCATTTTGTTGGGCTCTGGCAGTAGCCATCTTGAAATAATGGTAATATGGACTGGACCCGCTAGAGAATCAAATATGTCTGAGAAGACTCAGGTTGTCTGAAAAGACTTAATTGCAAGAATCTGAAACACTCAATTGTTCAGACTGAATGAGAATTGATATGTCTGAATAAGACAATTGATCAGTAAGTCTGAGGAGACTTTGTTAAAATTTAATATGTATGAGTAAGACGTGGTTGTTCATGGCGAATGAATTTTAATGTGTGTCTCGGAAGACATAACTGGATTTTAAGTCACGCTCGGACTTGGCCGGCTGTAGCATGAAATTGGGACGTTGTTCTAATGAACTGGAAAATAATCAGTCCCATAAGGGCTTGGATGTGTGTGAAATACACTGATATAAGGTCTCAAAAGGACTTTGATTTTGGTTTTTCTGTAGGAATTAGAAATTCTCGCCTTGTAAGACGTAGAATTTAGTGGAGTCTTGTAAGACTTGGAATTTGGTTTGCCCATAGGACTTGGAAATTCTTGCCTAGTGCAACGTAGAATTTTTAGTGGAGTCTCTTAAGACTTGAATTGGGATCCATCCCTTAGGACTAAGAAATTGGGTTGGTCTCGTAAGACTTGAAAATAGGATTTGTCCCTGGACTTGGAAGTTATTAACGGGATAAACCCCAGCCCACACCCCCAAAATAAAATTTTTTTGCTGAGAGTGTAGGTACGAGGGGAGGGAGGGGGGTGAAGGTCGTCTGACGCTCACCGGAGTTATTTGTAGACTCTGTGTGAATAAACCCGTCTATTTACAGACCATCTGAGACTCCGGGGAATTTCCCGGGATGAGCAGATAACAGTAAAAATGACCTCATAATTTCCATAGAAGCGGAGTTCAAATTTCTTTTTCCTAACACCTAATTCGAGTTTTGGCTAAACTGAGAGAGAGCATTTCAGCAATGCAAGCTGATCTTATCCCATGGGGGAGTTCGTCTGTGCCTAAATAATCTCGCTATTCCGAAATGAGAAGTAAAATTTAACACAGAGGAATTTCTTTCACACTATTCCTCGAAGCAAAAAAATATGGCAAACATTTTAACACAGAGGAATTTCGCACTATTCCTAGAAGCAGAGAATGGTTAGCATTGGTTATTTCCTAACTACCTACCCTGAAAGGCATGCATTAACAAATCTAATACGGCGGTTCTCTTCTCTCAGTGAATACACGCATCCCTATTCCTAATTCCAAGGAACAGTCACGATTGTAAAAAAAATTTTGCTAAGATAAACACATTACTTACGTGGAAATCTCTTGGTCTGTGCTCTTGGTACCAGGTTCAGAATTTGTCTCGCACCCACCTTAGCTTTGCTAATCACTGATTTGGTGAGTTGCAAATGCACAAAGCAACAATAGTGGGGAAAATGCAACTGCTAAACGAGATCAATAAGAAGGTCGCCATTTTTACGAATTTCCCTGGGTTTATGTGATTTTTAGAGATTTTTACAGGCCAGCAACAGAAACTTTATTTAATTGGATTTGGAGTTCTGACTTACGTAAAGGGAAATTGTAAAAAACAAAGAACAAGGGATGATTTTAAGAGCTGAAGGCTCTACTTCATAAGGAAATGTTACATAAACACGGGATAAATTAAGGAATTATATTTACAAAAGAGAGCATTACAAGAGAAAATGGGTAATTTAATTGTTAAAGGGCTTGCAACGCCTGAAGATCCTCCTATTGGAGTCTTGACTAAGGGCAAGGCACAGTCCAAGATGAGTCCACTGCGAATAAGTCCCTCTGCAAGAGAGATTTACACATTACACACCAGTAAAGGAAAATATAACACAGAATATGATTCGAGTCTGCACTGAGGGTGCCAAGGACTCAAGGAATAACTGAACACTTTACACTGGAACAAGAAACACTGCAAAAGGCACTGAACAAATGACACAAGGATGAGAAAACAACCCTGGCACTTGGTAACACTTCAAAAGGGCAAATGGTCGTGACTGAAAATTCGTTACTCGCACTTCACCTTAGGGAAGCGGGTCTCTGGCGAAGGATGGTGAGGGACAGACACATATGACATCGTACTCAGGTTCCTGGGTAGGTCCTTTCGAGGATGATGTTAGTACTGGGTTCACGTCAGGAGTCTAGTATGGACATCTGGGTGGAAGGGTTGAGGGTGACCTCTCAGCGTCTTGTATCACTCACCCGCGTGTATGTCTAACTGCTAATTACTAACTGCTAACGGCCCAACTGCATCGTGACTGACTGCCCAACGACTACTCGAGATGTCTCCTGTCCTTCTTTTTTTAAGGCCTCGGCAGAGTGTCCTCACTGAGTGCAAAGATTGGTGACCATCTGCAAAAGATGCATCATTTGCCCAGGTGTTCAGCCACCTGGTTGCCTCTTCCCAGGTATCTTGCGAAAGGAAAGACAATTCAGCAGCTTAATCTGTCTTTAGAAGGTTGTTTTAAGCAGCTTAGTTGGGCTAAGCTGCTTAAGGGAGTGGCACCCAGCTTCTCATCTTTGCCCCTTTTGACCGTGCCATCTCAATGTCTGTTTCAGGTAAAGGAAAGGGACAGATCAAACTGCTGATAACTTTGATTGTTTTGATATCCAGGTCCACTAGGACCAGGTATGCAGCAATGCTTCTACTTTCAATAAACTAAGTGCAAATTAAGGGTCGTTTG
>NC_089748.1:76609149-76624149 GCF_040412425.1 Macrobrachium rosenbergii
ATGTTCATTCGAGTTTGAGATTATTTAACTTACCATTAAGGGGATCGTAGAGTTGGTCATAATTTCTTGGAGTTGCGAGCAGTACCATGTTGCCTCCTCATATTTACAAACATGTCATTTTACGCAAGGCATAAATAAGTCAACATATTTCCGTTATAAGCCACATCTTTTTAAAATAAAAATCTAGCGGCATATACCAAATAACACATCGTTCACAACGAAATTTCACACTTATGGAATATAATCTCGAAATCTAGTAGTGTCGTGATAAAAATGGCGATTAAGCTGTGCCGTCTCCTTTCCCCCAGTGCCCATGATATTCATCTCCGCGTCACGTTCAATGAAGGGTTGGTTATGAGCTCTGTTTAACTTTTCTCTACTCATTGTTTCTCTCCATTTACGTGTTCTGTCTTTTAAAATGATTTCTTGAGTCAATCCTCTCTCTCATAAATGGTTGCGAATCTCCCTCTCTATCTCTTCGATTGAGCAACAGCTGGAAAACAGACCACAGATATGTATAAGTTTATATATGTACATAATAAATGTATGCTTATGCATATATACATATATAAGTTTGCATGTGTTTATGGAGACAGATCTACACATCCCCAGATTACACTTGAGCAATATCAGAGATGTTAAGTGATAGACATTTCTGCCACTCTTAGCAGGAGGAAAATAAAGAACATGACACTAAAATGCCTTCCTGGTTCTTTCCTTTCTCTTCATTACATTCACCCCGTGTCCTCTTAGCGCTACTAAGTTGATAATCGCTCTTCCCCTGAAGTGAGACTAATTGTTTATAAAAGCATAGCATTACGAATGCCTTGGGTACATAGCTTGAGCGAAAGAGGGCGTGCAGACTTTCTCGTGTCAACATTCCGTGGCATGAGAGGCAAGAATCTTGCTGTAATGACTCAAAAGGGTCCTGAAGGTTTAGGGACTCGGAGGCAGTTTTTCTTCCGTCCCTCATGCAAGGGTACGATTCTTTATATACTGATGGCGTTATGGGCAGAGGGTACAAGGGATTTACGTAATCAACACCTCGTGCCTTTTATAAGAAGCCTATGGGACATTTGAGAGAGAGAGAGAGCGAGTACGGCTACGGCTATTCTTAGAGGACGTATCTGGGTGCTGGGTGATTTGATGGGAGCTGAGAGATAAAGTGGAAAGGATGACGTTTTGGTTGTGTGGTGTGATTTCAAGGTGGAGCATTTTGGCAATTGCCAGTTTACTTTTAATCATTCGTTTGTCTGCTGACAGAGAGAGAGAGAGAGAGAGAGACGTGGTGTTCAGACTAGTAAATATTTTTCGACTTATCTAGACTGTGTATATTCGTAAATCGCTTACCATTCAACTGCTTTGCAAGATCGCTGTTTTGCTCTTAGGCAGGTTCACCTTCGTAAGAGAAGATTGATGTCTTTAAAAATGTTGTTATTACAAGGGAAATTAGCATAAACCCCATTTACAAAACATACTCCACTCTCGCTATGTTAATGATGGAGAAGTTGTCAAAGAGTACGATAATCATATGGTTGGGAAGATATAAGTTTTTAATAATAAAAGTAAGGTTGTTGGTTAATAAAAATTAAGTTATGAGTGCAGTTGCAACGGACATTATCTTTACCACTACTGATTCGAAAAGCGATTCTGACATTTCAAGTTTTATGGGAAGACGATTTTATATGGTCATTGCTACCAGATTAAAGATTCACGTTAAAGATAAACAAACAAAGAAGAGAATCATGCGACCTAAGAAAAAGCCTTATCACTGGCGAAAGAAGTAGCTGGCATAGACGATAACAGTTCGTGTTCGTTATCGGCTGGCTGATTACCGAAAGCATAAACCCACGTGTACATGGTGTTAATGTAGATAGCATGATCAGCATAAAAACTTTCACAGGTAGGATTATTTTCGTCTTATATCAGAGGTCCATCTTATGGCTTTATAAAGGTCCATGTCGTTAGTTTTATTTGATGTCTTAAATGTCATTTATGACATGGTCAGGTAATTGCTTATAGGACTATAAACATTGTTTTACCGCAAACTGCATTTCTTTAAGCGTTAGGAAGTATTTCTAGGAAACGTCTATTGCTAACTTCATAAATATTGATTCTTTTTTATTTCGTAATCGATTCATTTTCTTAGTTTTTTTATGAAACGCAAACAAACAAAGACCCCGAAAAATTATACTTAAAAATAAAATAAATACAGAAGGAAAAGAGGCTGATCAAAGAACCTAAGAAAAAATACAAAAAGATTCTTCATAAATAAAACATCATTGCAAAAATCTGTGAATTGGACGGAGAAGGAAAATGAGCAGAGAACCTTAGAAAATGAGAGAAAACACTCAGACGAAACATACTGAAAGAAAAACAAGAGACAGGATCCTACAAACTACGAGCCAGAGGGAGAATGCATTCGTATAATGTCAAGAAAAGATTAAGGCAGGACAGGAGAGATGACTTATCTCTGAACATATTTAAGAGAGTGATGTTTTGTGTCTTCCTTCGGCTCCCTCTCTCTTCTCTCTTTCTTCCCCCCGGCCTTTTCTCAAGATTTATTTTTCCGTTGACCTTCCTAGACTTTCTTTCGCCTTTGCTATTTTCTGTGCCAGCATGCAGTATACCCAAGTTATTATGCATTATTTTGCAGGAGTTGGTTGCATTTTTCTCGAATCGAGTTGTGATATATTTATCATCTTGTTTTATTCTGGATATCTCTCTGTCTCTCTCTCTCTCACACACACACGCACACACATACACTCACACGCTCCTGTTACTTACCACCGACTTGCTTGACTCGTGTACGCTAGGTTGTTAACATGACTTGGTATAAACATGTACACTCATAAATGCAACCGGACAATGATGCTGGTGAATTATGTTTGCAGCAAACACGCTTGTATGAATCACGGTACATATTCTTGCTTGCTATACGGTTTACTCACATCATCTAAGAGAGAGAGAGAGAGAGAGAGAGAGAGAGAGAGAGAGAGAGAGAGTATTATCGCATTCTATTCAAGCCATAGTGACCGACGCTTACGATGCCTTAATTTCTATTTTATAACAAATGATTACACATTACTTATCTTTAATGAGTGTATCGGTTTATCGTCTCTTTTGGATTAAATTCTACAAGCACGTTTATCCCATTCATTTGCTTCTCTTTACTTTACTACTTATTCATTATTAGCTGGTTACGCATTATCTTTAAAAGGACTTTATACAGAGTCCTTCAGATTAAGCCCCAGTGCTTTCCTTCCCAAATCTTTTAATTAATTTCTTTAGGCCTTAGACAGGTACAGGTAACCTCTTCATTGGGTAAAATGCCTTGTCTTTCAGACATTTTTTGTAACTTTTCCTCAGTCTCCAACGACATCCATTCATTTTACGTACTAACGCACTATCGTGTCAGAAAATCCTTTACAGTTTACCTTGTCCGGTCTAATGTCAAACGTTTGCGTTTTTCGTTTTTATTTTTTTTATTTATTTATTTCTCTGTCTTGTTCTAACTCGAAAACCGACCTCAAGGCTTGCATCCAAGTTACACTGAATTTCTCACTCACAGCGAAACTACTAGAATTCTACATAATGTGTTTTATAGTATACACGTTCCGAAATTTCTTTTAATCAAAGCAGATTTAGGTTTAACATGCGACTATTCCTTTACGAAAAAGAGAGCTTTGTGATTAATTAAATTCATGGTCTCAAGAGAAACATGATATGTGGTGAAAGGAAAGAACAACATACAGATTGCATTATAAGTGTCAAAGCTTGCAGTTAAAGAACAATAAGAACCAGGGGCGATTGACTACAATTTGGTCCCATAAAATACCCTATCTAGAACGATAATGTGTGAACAAATCCAAGAGTTTGCGAAAGAAGGGAAGGGCAAAAAAGGGCAAAGATCCAACAAATTAACAATGGGAATGCAATGACTTTATATCGAAGATTTAATACCAAGGCGGAAAAATTATTTGAAACAGAAGTGCCACTACATTTGCTTTTGGTGTATGGTATCAGTGCTGATACTACCTTGTACCCTGAAAAGAGGTATTGCAAAAATAAAAATAGCGACGTGAAACTCTTTACTGAACCTTAACGGTTTTAAATTTCGCTTTGAAGAAGTCTTCCCAGCACTAATAGACTAATGCACCATTTTTCTTTCTTGGTGGCGTTCAAACAGGGCCAACGGGTGAATCATCTGAGCGGATTATGCAGGTGTCCAGAAAAATCTCTTGAAATGAAAGCCACTTGCTAACACTATAGCTCCAGAGGGAGGAATAATAACTCAGGAAGAGTAAGAGGGACTCCAAGATTAAAAGAAAGAACTCTCTGTAGAGAAGAGAAAAGTAATAAGACAAAAAGGAAAGAGGTCTATGGTGAAATGCGATACGGGAAGATGGATCCAATCCCCAATACGGGCATGGGCTTAGCGGATGCCACCGGTAACCCGAGTGTTATTGGATGACACAGGGGACCTCCTGCTTGCTTAAGGCCTGTCTTTGCGAAGATACAGTCAGTGTGTCGTGAACGAAGATAGGGCAAGAATGTTCGGATGCCATTCGTCTACTCTCCGTTTTATGCAGAGCATTTTCTGAAATCATCAAGCCCTAATATTATACATAATTTGTACGTAATAATATCCTTGCTCAGTTATCTTATTGTAAATACACTGAAAATAAGATTGAACACATTTTCATTTCTTATTGTTTAAAAGTAATTTCCTTCACACCCGTCTTATCCCATGAAATATTAATAATATAAAATACATTCTCGACAAAATTACATGTCAGGTTCAAGGAAGAACTTTATTTCATTTTGTATTTATGTTGAAAATATTCCTGTCATCATTTTTACTAAATAGTACATTTACAAGCATTCGCACACCATTCCAAGCCACAGAAGGACAAATAGGAAGAGAGAGAGAGAGAGAGAGAGAGAGAGAGAGAGAGAGAGAGAGAGAGTGGGGGGGGAGTAAGAATCGATAGTTTACTTGTTATCACAATGCGAAGTTTCTATGAGAATGGCATAATACTTTCTCCTGCAGCTACTCAGATTTTACTTCAAGATAAATTATCAAGTATAGCCAGCAAATGGCATGAGTGCTGTGCTGTTTCATTCAAACTTTCTTTTAAAGGAGTTAGTTGAAGCAAAATGAGTACTTATAGTAAACGGGATGCAAATCATCAGCCATACAAAGTGTAAGTGAATTCCAATATGGAACAGGCGTTAGTAAACGGATGAGAGAAGGTAACTTCAGAACAGAAGCAGAGCGAAGTAAAAGGAGGTAGGCTAAAAGTGTATGAAGACTAGCTAGAAGAAAAATGCTCTTTGATCCATTTTGAGTGGTTTAAGATACTATCGCTGACCTTGTGAAAAGAAGCACTGCTGGTGCCCCTCTCTTTCTCCCGAGGAGGGATTTCCGGGGTTGGGGGAGGCGGAGGCAGGGCTGAGGGAGTGGCGCTACAGTACAGTATATGGGTAAATGGAGAGGTGGGGGCTGCTGAACTAGATTATATAACTATTATATGGGATGCAGTGGATGACAGGAGACAGCTTGAACAGAAGGCGTTTTGCAACAGCTACATGCAAGACAACGAATGGAACAGTGCGGTAAGGAATTAGTTAAAATATATAAAAGAGCTGATTTAATTATACTACAGTGTAACATATATACTTTGTTAACCCTTCTGTAATAACGACTGTGCATTTATTCGATCAGCCGTTAAAATGTGGTTGATATCTAAAGTTTGCACTAAATCATTCATGTTTCTATGAGTTTGCATTGTTACTCATAAATACATGAAACGCACGTAAACATTCCTGTTTGTAGGAATCCCGTGTGCAATGGGACGTAATACAAAATTCATCATGAACAATAAATGATAGCAACCCTGACCATAACTGGAGAGGCAAGGCATACTGCCGATAACTGAATCGCTTCAATGCTCGAGAGATAATTGCAATAGCATGTCATTTCTGGCTATCAGAGAACCAACCTTTTATAACTAGAGAAAGAACAGGAGTTACAGATATCAGTGGAGTATGAAATGGAAATGCAACATTACAGTCAACAGTTTTCTTGTATAACAATAAAAAATTGAATTTGAAAGCCGAATAATGGTAGAATATCAGGAGAGTCGAATGACTATAAACAGAAACAAAAGAGTCAGCAGTAACTTTGAAACGCCTTAGAAGGTGAACAGAATCAGCAAATCAGCCTTTGGTTTGAGCAATGTGATTATTAAACCTACCATATACCAGCGAATTTGCAAGTTTCAAGACGTACAAAAAAAGAAGGTATTAAGCCATAAGTTGTCAGGAAAATATACATCAGATACAGAAGTCACATAAGAGTTACAAAAGTAGATCCAAATGAATTATTGTAAAAGGAATTCCAATGGTGTGCATCATCTTCAACCAGGTTATATGGAGAAAGTCGTTCCAGTAAAATAGGAATAGGATTTTGATTTCCTAGCAGCAATTAGGAAAGGAAGGCGTCGGGTGTCGATGAACTGTGAAATATTTACTTATTCTGCATTAAGAGCTGGCAATATATGCAGTGAAATTGCAATCTGTTAACGAAGTTTTTACGAGTGATCTAATATTTTCACTTAACAACTAAAGACGGAATGGAATAATGATGTCTTCTTCTTTTCTATAACTGCTATTTTATTTTATTGCAGTGGCTTCCTCCTGTAGTATTATTTTTCTTTCATAGTTTAATCTTTACTTCTTAGTTTCCTTTTCTGTTCTGAAATGCTTTCCCCTTTGGGGCACCTGGGCTTGTAGCATTCTGCTTTCCGACTAGGGTTGCTGCTTGTCTTGTATAATAATAATAATAATAATAATAATAATAATAATAATAATAATAATAATAATAATAATAATAATAATAATAATACATGATAAGCACAAACCTCTTTGGAGATATGAATCCTATGAGTTGCAGGGTCAATCACAGGTCAACCACAAGTCAGTTATGATTTTATACATACATAGAATATACATATACATATATGCGTGTATATTTATATGTATGTATATATTTACAAATGTGTATATATATATGTGTATACATATATATATATATATATATATATATATATATATATATATATATATATATATATATATATATATATATATATATATATATATATATATATATATATATATATATATATATATATATATATATATATATATATATATATATATATATATATATATATATATATATAGATTTTAAGGCGCGCATCACTGAACATCGTTAGTTCTCGTGTTCGGCGGTTCAAGCCGGTGTCGAGAAGAGACAAACTACTTGTCAATTATAATTCCCCTTCGGTATACATACATACATACATAATATATATATATATATATATATATATATATATAACATATATATATATATATATATATATATATATATATATATATATATATATATATTATATATATATATATATATATAAACAAATTTATTTCTTGTTCACAAATAACGTGATTGTGTAATGATGATTTCTATATATATATATATATATATATATATATATATATATATATATATATATATATATATATATATATATATATACACTAACCAACCTGACAAGTCTACGTGTAGGGGAGGGAAAAGGGAAAGAGAATTGGAGGGGGAGGGGAGGGAGGGGCAGGGGTGGGAGAAGGGAGAGGGGGGAGGATTTGTGTTGAGGGTCCGACTGATAGTTCTGCCTTTTTCATTCCATGTTCACCCTTTGAACAGTCATGAGTGAACTGACAGATATTACTATGGTGACTGTCCCTTTTATCCCGGTATTACTGTGCTGTCTGCCCTTTTTTCCAGATATTACTGTGCTATCTGTTTCTTTTATCCAGGTATCACTGTGGTAACTGTCCATTTTTTCCTGGTATGACTATGCAGTCTGTCCCCTTTAACCAGACATTACTGTACTGTCTTTTCCCTTTAACCAGGTATTACTGTGCTGTCTGTCCCTTTTATCCATTTATTACTGTGGTGACTGTCCCTTTTATCTAGGTATTACTGTAGTGACTTCCCTTTTATCCAGTTATTACTGTGGTGCCTGTCTCTTTTTATCTAGGTATTACTGTAGTGATTTCCCTTTTATCCAGATATTACTGTGGTGACTGTCCCTTTCATTCAGGTATTACCATGGTGACTGTCCCTTTCATCCAGGTATTACCATGGTGACTGTCCCTTTTATCTAGGTATTACTGTAGTGACTTCCCTTTTATCCAGATATTACTGTGATGACTGTCCCTTTTATCTAGGTATTACTGTCTGACACCTTTAAATAGGTAATACTGTACTGTCTGTTACCTTTACCCAGGTATTACTGTGCTGTCTGTCCCTTTTATCCAGGTATTACTATACTGTCTGTCCCGTTTAACCAGGTATTACTGTGCTGTCTGTCCCTTTTAACCAGGTACTGTTGACTGTCCCTTTTATCCAGTTATTATTATGCTGTCTGTCCCCTTTATCCATGTATTATTGTGGTGACTTTCCCTTTTACCCAGGTATTACTGTGGTGACTGTTCCTTTTATCCAGGTATTACTGTGCTTGTCTATCACCTTTAAACAGGTATTGCTGTGCTGTCTGTCCCTTTTATCCAGGTATTACTGTGGTGACTGACCCTTTTATCCAGATATTACTGTGGTGACTGTCCCTCTTAACCAGATATCACTGTGCTGCCTGTCCCTTTTATCCAGGTATTACTGTGGTGACTGAAAACCATTTTCAATAATATATTCCTATATGGTCTTGAGTACATGAAATGAGATATGATAAACAACCTTTAACCAAGTATTACTGTGCTGTCTGTCCTTTTATGCAGGCATTATTATGGTGATTGTCCCTTTTATCCAGGTATTACTGTGCTGTCTGTCCCCTTTAACCAGGCATTACTATGCTGTCTGTCCCCTTTAACCAGGCATTACTATCCTGTCTGTCCTCTTTAACCAGATACAACTGTGCTGTCTGTCCCTTTTATCCAGGTATTACTGTGGTGACTGTCCCTTTTATTCAGATATTACTGTTCTCTCTGTCTCTTTTGTTCACTATTTCTGTGACGAATGTTCCTTTTATCCAGGTATTACTATGGTGACTGTCCCTTTTATCCAGGTATTACTGTGCCATCTGACACCTTTAACCAGGTATTACTGTGCTGCCTGTCACCTTTAACCAGGTATTACTGTGCTGTCTGTCCATTTTATCCAGGTATTACTGTGGTGACTGTCCCTTTTATCCAGGTATTACTGTGCCGTCTGACACCTTTAACCAGGTATTACTGTGCTGCCTGTCACCTTTAACCAGGTATTACTGTACTGTGCTGTCTGTCCCTTTTATCCAGGTATTACTGTTCTCTCTGTCTTTTTTGTTCACGTATATCTGTGACGACTGTCCCTTTTATCCAGGTATTACTGTGGTGACTGTCCCTTTTATTCATGTATTACTGTGCCGTCTGACACCTTTAACCAGGTATTACTGTACTGCTTGTCACTTTTAACCAGGTATTACTGTGGTGACTGTCCCTTTTATCCAGAAATTACTGTGAAGACTGTCCCTTTTATCCAGGTATCACTGTTCTCTCTGTCTCTTTTGTTCAGGTATTTTTGTGACAACTATCTCTTTTATCCAGGTATTACTGTAGTGACTGTCCCTTTTATCCATGTATTACTGTGCTATCTGACACCTTTAACCAGGTATTACTGTACTGCCTGTCACCTTTAACCAGGTATTATTGTGCTGTCCGTCCATTTTATCCAGGTATTACTGTGGTGACTATCCCTTTTATTTGAGTATTGCTATGCTGTCTGTCCCATTTCACCAGGTATTATTGTGCTGTCTGTCCCCTTTAACCAAGTATTACTGTGCTTTCTGTCCCTTGTATCCAGGTATTACTGCTCTGTCTGTCCCTTTTACCCAGGTATTGCTGTGGTGATTGTCCCTTTTGTCCAGATATTACTGTGCTGCCTTTCCTGTTTATCCATGTATTACTGTGGTGACTGAAAAGCATTTTCAATAATGTATTTCTATGGTCTCGAGTACATGAAATGAAGTATGATAAACCCGTTGCTTATTTACTACATAAGTTACAAAGGGAAGGGGGATGGGGAAGGGGAAGGGGATGGGGATGGGGATGGGGAAGGGGAAGGGGATGGGGGCATGGGTTTGAAACTTACCCTATTATCTATGTTGGGTCAAATGATGACCATGTGCCAAATTTCATCTAGATTGGTCAAGTGGTAACACACAAACATACAAACAAATATACAAACATTCACTTTTATATATAAAATAAGATATCAATCCACTCTCCACAAATCCATACACAAAACCTAGCCTTATGTTGGTTAGCTCATATATTCATATAAAATCAAGTATATTCTTAACTAAATAAAAAATACATTAAGATATCTCCATTCATATCCATGAATTTGAGGCACTTCACCTTCCTACTAAACGCGTCTCTGACTTTTTTTACGATTCAGATACTTTACACTACTACTACTTCCATTGATTACCACTGGTTATTGGTAATATTCACGCTGAAGCAGTGCATAGCATAAAAGACTATAAAAGTACAGCTTCTGCCTTTGTGAATAATCCATCATTCTGACTAAACATAATTGAATATTTCACGACTCTAGCCTATCAACTCGTGGGGTGAATTATACCCTGTTTATATCTGCATGCTATTGATGTCAGCATTATTGCACTTGTAAAAGAAATGGCGCTAATGCACTTACTCTAAATGACTTAAGTTTACTTACTGATAGATCGAATATTTTTTTCATTTATTTTGTATTTACAACTAGTCACTACTATGGTGCGACAATCTTATGTTTAAGCTACTGGAAATCCTTGTAGGTTAACAGCAATATTCCATAAACAAAATTTATATTAGAGTGCGGAAAATAATCCAAGAAGCGGCCATTATACCTTCTTCCCTTCAACTAATTTCATTTGATCTACCATGCAGAGATAACTCTGCATAAGACTGATATGTAACAACAGAGTTGTCAACGCGACTGAGATTGCTCAAAGCAGAGGAAAAACTTGGACATTGGTTAAGATGATAATCTAAGCATATATGAGATGAGGCACCTTGCACTATTCTATTCTATTTATTTATAATTAATGAATGCGTGAAATTTGTACCATATGGCCCGCCGCTAAGGCCTGGGAGGCCACCACTTCCTTATAAATTCACCAGATACGAACAATAGCTTTCTTTTCTTTTGTTTTGCATTTAGAGTCGCGCACTCGACGACAGACAATAAATATGCCACATTAATGTATATTATTTCTGTGGTTTTACCATTAAAGGGAGAGTTCTACACATGCTTCGTTTCTAATTTCCTACCAGAATAAAATGGGGATGATATTGCGCTCCTAATTCGCCATAGCACGTTCCACACAAGGCATTGCTCCCTGAGTCTGACAAGCCTAACTTTGCCTAATCCGCTAACCGAAATTACACTTGTATTCAAGCTTGTATTATATATATAATATATAAATATATATATGTGTGTATATATATATATATATATATATATATATATATATCACAAATTTTATAATACTTTTGAATACATAAAATTCATATATATATATATATATATATATATATATATATATATATATATATATATATATATATATATATATATATATATATGTATATATCACAAATTTTTGCTTAATACTTTTGAATACATAAAATTCACATGTAATATATATATATATATATATATATATATATATATATATATATATATATATATATATATATATATATATATATATATATATATATATATCAGTTGCGAATCAGGCCTAAGATCTTGGGCACGTATTTTTAATGACGGAGATGCTGTACCTAAGTAGTTATGTAAAAGTTAATTCAATTATTCCTATTATTCTAACTTGGCATACTACCCATTACCTATTCACTCACATAAATTTAAAATGGAGCACAAAAATTAATTAAACATCTTTAGAAAACGTGAAATAAATCGATAAAAATTTTGTTGTACCTGTCACTTCGTCACAAGATGCTTCATTTTCGGGTGGTCAAGCAGTTTCTTCAATTGACGTCAGAGCTGATGATGACCATCTTTTCTTCCGCTGTGTGCTTCCGCTGTAGGTTTCGCTTCTTGGTAGAACTATAGGGTAGCTCCGCGTCGCCGGCGGCACTATAACTTGACTTTTTCTACAGTTTTTTGTTGGTTGCTAATTATGAATTTACCTTTCATTATTGGCGCTAGAGTCTAATTAACCTGTAATTAACCCCCGAAGTCCATCCAACAAGGGGTTTCCATACGCGATCTTCACAAGACAGAGCACGGGTACGTCTGTTTCGAACGGCTCATATCCCGTCCGGCAAATGCAATAACTTGTTAACGCATGGGTACCCCACCACCCGGCCCAGTACTAAACACGGCGAAGGGACATTCCATTTGGCCGACAACAAACAGATGCACCGCCAGTATCAGAACCCCTAAAAGTGTAGAAAAAACCAGTTGAAAAGGTAAAAAACAGGCGCGGAGCTAATATATAGAATTACCCGGTTCTTTTCAGAGCAGAAAAGTCCTCTCTGTTATTTCACTTAGATCAGGTATAGAGTAATCAACTCCTCACGTTTATGGACTTTACTGTAGGCAGTCCCAGATTCCTGCATGCATGATTTTCATCATCGAAAACAGACGTGCCTCTGAACTCCCAAAAACTTAAAATATCTCTATGGTTTAGTTCCACAAATACTGCGAAAGGGCAAGAACGCACAGGTGTGGTTACCAGTACACAAACTCACGGGTAACTGAACGCCACTGGATGATTGTTTAGCATCAGAGTGTTGTTGCAGCTAGGTAAGACAGTGGCGGCGGTGATTTTACTAAGAGCAAACTGCCAATTCCGTTATTCCAGCAAAGAAACTACCCCTTTGAAGCGTTTCGTCATAAACGTGTATTGTCCTGCACCTGTGGCGAGATTGTATGTTTGTTCGAACTCTTGGTAATGTTGTACTGGACATACGAATGGAAACTATGATACTTCTTAATGTATTAGGTAATAAGTATTGTGTATTCACTTCACATATTTACAATAAATAACGCGTAGTAAAATATTTACTCAAGTACTCATGGCATTATTTAAAGAGATCTTATACATACATACATATATACATACATGCATACATATATATATATTGATAGATTTTTATATAAATATTATATATATATATATATATATATATATATATATATATATTATATATATATATATATATATATATATATAACAAAAAAATCGCATTCACTTCAGCTTGGCAATAACTCACACCTAAACGGAATCTGAAATAACTATGACCATGATTCGGATTTAAGCCAAGGATTGATGCATGGGTGACATGGACATTACCATTACACTTCTCAGTAACAACCTTTGTCACGTGAAAGACATATACTTCTGAAACACCTGATGAAATATTAATTAAGCAAAATTTCATCTTGTGATTTTCTAACTTTGTATGACTCAGTTTTTGTTTGGGCAATATTATTATTATTATTATTATTATTATTATTATTATTATTATCATTATTATTATTATTATTATTAACAGCAGTAGCAGAAGTACAGCCTACATCCCATAGCCAGGCGTTCCATTCTTTAAAAGATACCATTTATTATTTCAAGAATTAATGAAAAATTAATATTTTTAACTGTTAGCTTTACTGGAACTTCAACATTTTATTTGTTTAGATTTTCGATTTACTTATTTAACTTTTTTGCTATGTTGATGAAGAACGAAAAATTCTGAAAATAAAGGAAATTTGAAAGATGAGTGATAAAGCTCGTTCAAGGATAACTGTTTGTTTTTCTTTTGTAAAAACAGGCATGACAAATCATATTGACATTAAGCGCATGATAGAGAAAAGAAAGAAATTTTTAAAAATTAGAAATAAAAAGCAAATCGTCAGTGTCAAGCTTTTCGAAGAACGGGCGACCTCGACGGTGAAGTGCGCAGCTAAAAATACTTAAAAGAAAAAAATGAGCGAAACGGAATTTAACGTAGTCAAGGCTAAAACTTCGTTTGTATTTATATTTGGTGCTTATTTTCTGACTTGTCATGACGTCTGGATCATGAGGAGAGTTACACACACTCGTCTGCCGTACCCCGAGACCTCCCATTAATCGCTTCGATTTACAAATGTTCGTAAGCTTAATGGTACGCGCTAGTCATAACAGCCATCGGGTCGTCATAAACAACGACCCCGTGTTTGTAAATAACACTCTCGCTTGATTGGTGGCTTGTTTGGAGTCCTTCTGAGTCCGCCCTTCTTAAGAGGTGGGTGCTGTGTCAGAATGTTAAGGGCTTGCGTCCCCTTCTCTTCTGGAGGAGGTGAGGAAACCAGCGTCCTTTCTCTGTTTCATTTTGGCATCCATCTCATGGCTTCATTTGGCTTATGTTGGCCGCCACCTACAAAAGTCTCTCTTCATTCTTGAAATAATTAGTTTTCAGAAGTAATTACTGTCATACCTAATTCTATCAGAGTTTGTTTCTCTAGCTCTTGCTTTGTTTGGTATATATATATATATATATATATATATATATATATATATATATATATATATATATATATATATATATATATATATATATATATGTGTGTGTGTGTGTGTGTGTGTGTGTGTGTGTGTGTGTGTGTGTGTGTGAATGGGATTACTTTGTACATCTAAATGCGAGAGATGAAATGGCGTCTCTCAAAATTTGTTTCTGTTTTCCCTAGGGATGGTCCAGTTCTAATTCTATTTAAAAAAAAATACTAAAAAGTTGAATATGAAATTAAACCCCTTCACAGAAAGAATATATATGTTCCACTACTGAATGCATTAATAAAAGAAAATGGGACAACGTTACGAGATTTCTCAGTGTATTATACAGGCCTTGCTGTTGTGTTAATTGTTT
>NC_089748.1:76629149-76641649 GCF_040412425.1 Macrobrachium rosenbergii
GTCAATTTAAGAACAAAAAATGCTTTGATGACTTAAAGACTTCAGATTTCAGGACTATGTACCAGTAGAGGAACCATTTACAGGCCTTATTTAAACAAAGCACCCACGTTCCGCCATAACCTAGTCATTACTATTATAAACGAGTTCTTAAACACGAACGTATTGTAACGGTACACAAAGATTTATTAAGAATTCATTGGTTGCGACTGGTCTTCAGTATGCTAAAATGTCCTTAAACATTTAAGATTGCCATAATTTTAACCGTTTGATAATGGTCACCAGCCCTTTTGTCTCTTAAGATGATCCTTCATGCCATCCATGGCACATCATTAGATTGTCAAGTTTTTATAGACTTCTGTTCGAAATCTAAATGAAAGTTCCTATGCATTTTCTGTTTACTTACCGTTCTCATTATTTGGTGTCATCAGCTATCTCTTCCGTTACTCAGTAAATAAACCCCTTATAATGATTACATGTGGAAATTTACGAGGGCTACAGCATTTATTTAATCTTGTAAGTCCGCTGAAGCGTAGTGCTCTATTTGACATGCGCTGAGCCCAGCGTCTCCGTTGTATAACGAAAAAGTCACATGCAATATTAACGATCCCGTTACTTTAGATTGTCCACGTCAATCACTGACGATCGACATCAGACAGCTTTAATGAGATGGATCATATTTTTACTTTCGGTCTTATACAACAGTTGGCAAGACCTGGGGCACCTGCAATTTGTTCTGGTCGAAAAGGAAATGGTGCCACATCTGGGGTGTCATGTTGCCGAGGATAATCGGCCTTTGAGAAGATCAAGAGAAATTGTGATACTATTTCTGAAGCTGTTCCAGAGGTCGATTTCAAATTCTGGGTTGTTTTGGGCTGTCTTCATTGTGATTAGCCTGCTATTTGAACAGCTGGTTTTATTCAAAGTAATTTTTTTCTTCTAATCTAATGTCAGTACGTCCTCTTGGGATCTACTGATTAAAGTGGCTTCAAGTGAATACTTTTCCAAAGATCGGGAACCAATTATTCGAACAGAATCCTTATTAGCTACTTTTTAATCGAGCAAATGATTTGCTTTGATAGATCTCTTGGTTATTTTCCCGTTTCTTAAACCATTTTTCCTAAGTTTATTTTCTCATTAGCTAATGGTAAGTTGCATAGGTCTTTTTAATAAAGCATACTACAGTTTTGCATTACCATACGGCAGAGTATCTCTCATCTAAACAATGATATTATATATGTCAAGTTGCCCGAAGCTTTAACTGCACTTGGTAGTATAGAGTAAAATATTTTTGGAAGTTATTGAACTTATTTTGATCCACTGAAGACTTTTAGGCGTCCTTTCTAAAGGATTCTGATGCAAGTCCCATGATATGGCTTGTTCATGTCTTAGTGACATATGTATCAAAATACAGTAAGCATATCATTATCAAGTTAGAAAAATAGTAGTAAAGGTGAGACAAAAACACAACAGTCACTTGAAACATATAAAAATGTATTTGTTCCTTAGACTCGAAGCCCCGTCATTAGGACTATCAAGAACTAACTCTACAAAATATATAAAATCCTTCGATAAGTCTTACAGAAAAAATGCCATATAGTTTAACTGTACAGGGAATATTCAATAATAACACTATGTACAACATTATTAAGATTCGAAATGTATTAAGAGACATCAGGCAGAAGGAAGGGAAGGTGACAGACGAAGATTATTTACACAAAAGAAAAAAAAATATATTTATATATATGTACCAAATTACAACGAGAAGTCATTTGAAAATATTGAGATCATTTGTGAAAATTTCTGATGTTTTTTATACTTCTAATAGACTTTGTATTTCTTATAACCTATTTCTTTTTTTTTTCCAAGTTTCTTTTGAGCAGCTTTTGCATAAAAAGGATATGCAAAAGTTTTTAATTTTTTCCTTCTACCAGATTGAAATATTTTGTTCATAAACTTTGAAATTTGTTAACATAAAATTGAACTTTTAAATACAAAAATCAAATCAAATAAATGGTTTGTATACAAATGAATTACATGACAATATCTGACATTTTATTACTATACACAGTAATAATTATTGTACTGACTAGATTCCGAAACAAAAACTGCCAAGGTTTTTGAGAAACATTTCATCAATGCATCACGCTAATTAATAAGTCCACTGTAAAACGACGACGTCATCGGTAACAGGTGGGGGACAGAGAGCGTGTTCACAGACGTCATTAAGTACTGCATAACCTGACTGGACGAAGTATGGCTTCAAAGAACATGTGCCTTGAATTCACATCTTGTTTGTTGCCAGAACTCACGTAAACAACTCTGGTCTATAAGGAGGGAGGTCGAACCAGCGACTTATATTAACAAAAAAAAAAATATACATAAAACAATAAAAAAATAAAAAAAAAATGAAAACAAATATGTTGATAACAATATAACCACTATTTTACTACAAGCTCATTGAATGTTTTCGGTTCCTCTATACAAAAATGCGCCCAAGAACTGCGCCTCTTGGTTGGCTTATTGCACCGATGACGTCATTCAAACGGTCCTTTCACTCCCAATGCCCTCTATAACATGATGCAGCCTGAGTGGTCCTCGAGCGCAAAACCCTATCATATCAGATCTGCAAATACAAGAAAAAACATGTTACTTGCATTTCGAATATTTGGTATGGATTACGTACTAATCAAATGCACAGTATTTCTAATATTAAGAATATTAACTAAAAATGAAATTGAAATTACGAATAGATCGACTATAATTTGAATGTTTCAGCAAACCTACACATTTCCGGACAACTTGACCAAACTCGAATAAGAATAAATTTAAATCTAGTAACTGCAATGAAGTATTTTATCTCAACTACGACTCTGAAAATTTCAATTCTTACCTGTTCACTTTCGAGGATAAATCCGGTTGCTGGAAACTTCAGCTTCTATTCTTTTGTTGTGTTGAAAGTGAAGTACTGTGATAGACAACTGATGAACCACTCATCAGACCAAGCAATCTTGTAGCACCGGCCTTGAAGCTCCATTCTACAAAAGTTTTCCATTTCCAATATTGGCAAAGCTTTATAGTCTGTTTACTTGCAGCTTTTCCAAAGCACATTCTTGAAACCATTCGCATGTCCTTCTACACTTCACACCACTGACTTATTAACAAGTTGATTGAAAAGTCTTTTGTCACTTAATGAGCAGTCCGGAGTGGCACAGGGGATCAGCCCCTGGTCTCCGTTAGGTCTAGATCCTACTTTTAGTCTTTAAGGTTTGTTCTCCCACTTTGTACGGATGCAAGTACCTTCCAAAACATAACATAACTTCTACCACTGCTGTTGGCCATCTGCAGGCACAAATGCCTAGTCTATGTTTGCCTCTGCATCCTTTCTTGGCTCACTGATTATACGAACACCCAACACCTTTGCTCTATTAGAGTAAGAGCTGACATTTTAAGCACTAAACTACATCCAATTTCTCAATTTTGCGTAGTTCCATGCAGCCTCACTTTTCAATTCTTTCCATCATCCATAAATTAGTTCGGCTAAAGACAGGAGCTATCCAAACAGTGTTACTTCAAATATTTTAAATAATAAACATCACAGAAAGCCTCAAACATTTTATAAATTATCAGAAAAAATCCCCAGAGGAGCTAATTTTTTCACAAGAGAATATAATGTTTATTTACATGGCTGGCAGCAAGAGGCTAAGGTCTATAATATATCTATATATATAATTATTTATATGTATCACCAAGATGGTTTTGTGCACTATTTGAATGACCAGACTGTGGTTTAAATGCGGTTTGCTGGTTGTCTGTCTGTCTGTTTGTTGTGAACTCTTAGGAAACAATGATTTGAAGGCACTGGTACCGTTATGGAGGCTTTGTAAGTTTGGTAGGTAGTTAGGACTTTGGTTGGTCCCAATCCAACAAGTCTCTCATGTACAATACTATTGACTTTACTAGAGTACAGAAAGTTTAGTCTATGCTGGACAGAATTTATATCCCTTTTTACTTTCGTTGTCTAGACGAAAGATAATGAAATACAGTAGTCAACAAACACTCGCTGCAAGTGATCATGAGAATTTCCCCTTCTATAGTAGGAAGCTATTGGCACCAATCCAAGTATTGGAAAGTCCACAGTCTGATAACAAATGATCAGTTTCCTCTGCTACACTTGCAAAGTCAAAATGAGATCCAGAGCTTGTGCTTACAGCATCAAAATCAATATCTGCATCAATAGAATCCAGATCCATCTTGATGTCAGATATGGCTACAAAATCTGTGATGCTGTACAAATCATCTAGTGTTGGATGCTCTACAGTTGCTTCTACTGGGCTGTTTGGACTCTGAGTCTCTGTCTTTATCTCTGACTTGATAATGGGGGTTGTTGGGGTTTCACATTTGGGAGAAGCAAGACCTGGAGATGCCAAACTTTGTGGAGTATATACAGCTTCATACAGAGGGTCATCAGGTTCTTGCTTAATAAGACTGGAGAAACTGCACATTGTGGTACTGGATGTTGAATTCTGAGTAGCCATGCTGCTCTTTGTTGTAGATGAAGATGTAGAATTGTAGAGATTAGTGACAGAGGGTGTGTAAGTAAAGGCGTGCTGGTCATCATACATAGAGGCACTCTCGGGAGAATCTGGGAGGTCACACGGTGGGCTTGCTGGCACTTCTGGGGGTGACTGAGGGGTTAGTGCCATTGCACCTTTCTGGGTCACCATATGGTTCTTCTTGAAGTCATCATCTATGGTGATCTTGATACCAAGCTTGTTGTGATCGACCTCAAGACCCTGCGTATGAGTAATATGGGTATTACTGATGACATTAACCACATTTTTGGTTCTATCTTTGTTGATGTGATCTTTGGCTTTGGATACTTTTCCCCCATTTTTGTCTGAGACCCCCTTCAATTGAGCCTTCTGTCCCTTTTTGCGTGGGCGATATTTGTAATCAGGGTATTCTAGCATATGCAACTTTTTTAGGCGTTCAGCTTCATCCCTGTAAGGACGTCGCTGTTCTTCTGACAACATCTTCCAGCGACGTCCAAGTTGTTTGGAGATCTCGGCATTATGCATGTCTGGAGCAAATTTGACGATCTCCCTACGTTCCATCTGCGACCAAACCATGAAGGCATTCATGGGCCTCTTGATGTGATTTGGTGGATGTTTCTTAGTCTGCAAAGAGAAGAAAAAATAGTTGTTAATATACGAAAAGAAACAGTGTTTATATGTAAAAACATTAAAAACGTTGATGAAATAAAGAACCTACTTTTTAAAGCATAAAAAAAATGGTCTTTCACGACGTTCCGAAAGGAAAACATCAATAACTGACAACTCTTTGAAATTCAAAACCCTTCGAACCACAACTTGTTAAACACCCTTTGAGATCTCTCCCTGTTATGCCAACTCTTCGACAGTTAATGTGTCCTCCCTTCTTCTCCTACTCAATCACAACTGCTCCCTTTCCCATCCGACAAAGGACAGTCGCCCTTCCACATGTCATCTGCCAGTCAAAACACGAGGAAAGAGCCTAGGGACCAGATGGCAGAATTTCTAACCCATGGCTCTCCTTCATAATCTTTTTATAAGTGAATCTGGCGGGTCTCAACTACAGAAGTTATCAGTGTACGTTTTAAATTTATATATATATATATATATATATATATATATATATATATATATATATATATATATATATATATATATATATATATATATATATATATATATATATATATATATATATATATATATACACACTACAAAGTTATCAATGTACGTTTTAAATTTGGATATTATTATTATATATATATATATATATATATATATATATATATATATATATATATATATATATATATACTATATATGTGTGTGTGTGTGTGTGTGTGTGTGTGTGTGTGAGGAGAGAGAGAGAGAGAGAGAGAGAGAGAGAGAGAGAGAGAGAGAGATTGAAACTTTCTTTAAACTTCGAAGAGAACGGTGTTAAACACAATGACGATAACCAGTTTCGACCTTGGCCTCTTGCCACAGAAACGGCTGGGTGCGATGATTGCTGTCACATACTCTTACCAACAAACCCAGGTAAATATAAACACGCACGAACAAGCAAGCACGTGTGTAAAACACGTGCATACTGCAAGATTCTCAGTGGTAATTTAACCTAAGAATTGGTTTTAACTTTGAGATATTAGAAAAATCCAGACAAAAAACTACTATATGTCTGCAAAATTATATAAATTAATAAAGCTGAAAAACCCTGGTGAACAGTTGGCAAACAAAAAACAAATAAGAGATTTCTATTCTCATACATTTCGTTTAGAGAGAGAGAGAGAGAGTTGTGAACGATAAATCTAAAATTCTCCCTATCAGTCTTGGGGTTACGTACTTTACGATTAATGACATACTTGGGCCAACACACTTCTACTGTAGAAATTATTATCAACATCAATAACAAATTCAGTGGGAAATTTTACTATTTTTATCATTATTATTACAAAGAATATGAAACAATCAAATCTCTCCCTCTCTCTCTCTCTCTCTCTCTCTCTCTCTCTCTATATATATATATATATATATATATATATATATATATATATATATATATATATATATATATATATATATATATATATATATATATATATATATATATATATATATCGTAAACTAAATGTATGGCAATAGAAATCATCTAAAGATGAAATTGAAAACAGAAATCCTGTACTGCCTGATGCTGAAAAAAAGAGAGAGAGAGAGAGAGAGAGAGAGAGAGAGAGAGAGAGAATTATTACCTCCACTCTAATAGTAATACCTTAATGAAAGACTTTCTCTTCGGAGATGGCCAGGCCCACTAACGCGTCGTCTTGTCGATGATTAGACTTTTTGAATAAGGCTGACGTAGGGCCTATTGAGAATGACAACCCAATGAGGCCATAATGATAGGCCTTTTGAGAGATCTCTATTTAGGCCTAGTTCGACTCAAATACCCTATCTAGAATAGTTGACAGGAGCCAGATGGCTTCCAAGAAGTAACTTTGTGAAGGAGATAATGAGAATGATGATCTTATGCGACTTCGACTTCCAAGTCCTAAGTGTAGGTTCCTCATCTCTAAACGAAAGGTTTAGTTGAATGATTACGAAAATCAGAATATAGTGGAGATATGTGCTGTTTTGAGCAAGTACTTGGGAAATGAGTAACTGGCATACTCCTGAGTTTTTTCATTTTCTGATAAGGTACAGAGAGAGAGAGAGAGAGAGAATTATGTATAAGTATGTATGTATGTATGTATGTATGTATTAAGTGGCAATTTCTATATACTTACATGGTTACCAAGTGTACATATCCCCCACCTCTCTCTCTCTCTCTCTCTCTCTCTCTCTCTCTCTCTCTCTCTCATTACACATAATATGTTGCTATACCTGTCTCTATATATACTTACGTATAGGATACAACACATAAACAGAAATTATTGCTATGTTTAAATCAGAGGCAAAGTTTATTGGAAGGAAATTCCAATAAACCTGAAAATCTCCTGCCAAACTTTCACGTCTGTACAAGACATATAAAACCAAAGCAAAGCCCTTTTCGGTCTTAAATCCCCGTTCAATGTAAACATTTTCCGATCCAATCCCGCCTAACAACTGTATCCAAGCCCGCGGAAAATCGCCGGGCTTAAATATACAAGAATTACACCATCCCAAAATCTGACATTTCACCACATGCAAAATGGATAGTCGAAATCTCTTTAGAATTTCATGATGAAATACAGTTAGACCTTCTCTCTCTCTCTCTCTCTCTCTCTCTCTCTCTCTCTCTCTCTCTCTCTCTCAGTTGCTAGGGAAGCTATCGATCAGTTAGATGGGGGTGAGCCCTTTCGAACTACTACGCACTTTGGGAGCTAGAGCCGACTTCTCCTAAATAATTATTTACATATATATGTGTATATACAGTATTATATATTATATATATATAAAATACATACATACATATATACATAATGATAATATAGAAAACATTGCCTTTACTGATATACGTTAGTAAAGTACTGTGCATTGTGAAATATTCATAAGAAGGTTCAACCATATCAGCTCAGGCTTTTATACCTAAATTTATATATATATATATATATATATATATATATATATATATATATATATATATATATATAGAGAGAGAGAGAGAGAGAGAGAGAGAGAGAGAGAGAGAGAGAGAGAGAGACATATATGTATATATATATATATATATGGTTGATGGTTATTCGTCATCTCTATTTAGGTAGCCTAAGTGTGTAAACTTTTGATAGCAGTCGTCATAAGCAAAACGAAACAAAAACATAAAAGGCTTGTGGAATAAAAATTTTATTTAACGCTTCTGAAATCACATACCAGGAGAGGACAAAGAGCTCCAATTAAGAAATGTGCAAAACTGGTGGGTCAAAAATGTCTGACAGGATACACGGAGAGCAGGGGTAGAGGGGTAGAAGAGGCTGGTATGCTCTTTGGGAAGAAGAGGCCAGAAGAAAAGTTCACCAGATGATTGAGACAGCGGTTGAGTGTATGTGTTTGGGAGAGAGAGAGAGAGAGAGAGAGAGAGAGAGAGAGAGAGAGAGAGAGAGAGAATTACATGAACTCACTACATTCCTAAACATATACATTATATATTGTTATATATATATATATATATTTATATATATATATATATATATATATATATATATATATATATATATATATACAGTATATATATATATATATATATACAGTATATATATATATATATACAATATATATATATATATATATATATATATATATATATACAGACACACACACGAGAAGGAAACTATTTTACCATTACCGTCCACCTGATGTAAACACGAGGAGGAACAATATGCAAGGCTACTTTGGGGCCCAAGAGCGCAACAGTTTCTCGGTGCATGCTGCTGTTGCTGTTGTTATTTCTCATTTATTATAGACATTAAAATTTCAATGGTTTTTAAAAATCCATTCCACATGGCATTATTCAGTTCTGATATGTTACGACCTCGTAGGAAAAGTCTATTCAACACAGTTAATGCCAACAAATAATTATCATCGATTTCTAGTGGGGTGTCTCAAAAAGTTTCGTTCAGCTGAGCGATCCTTCTGGGAGGCGCACTCTATAGCGTCACTCTAGTTGTTGCTGTTGATGTCGTCATTGTCGATTGATGAGACAGCACGACTCCGTTGCTTCTCGTATTTATTTATTTTTTTTTGTGCGGTAAAAATAATTCTGTTAGTTTTAAAATAATCTTTAACCACTTATAAATAAATACTCTATTATGCGTCGTGTTTCCTATAACTTCATTAAAGTATATTAATAAAGTAAATGTTCGTATAAAATACGTTGCGCATACACAGCCGCAAATACTGCGGGGAACAGAAACGCCGATGTCAAATAACTTTGATGTCTATTAACGTACGTGAGAGGAACACCGTTACTAGGCGGCTTTAGACCCATCCGAGTGTAAGTGAGATATAGATGTTTGGTTGTTTCATGAGGTTTCCAAGTCCACAAATAATTCACTGCATATTAATAAAAAAAATCCTCTCCTCAAAAAAAAAAAAAGCATACTTTTGAAAACGTTGTTTTCCATATATCTATGCGATTATGTACTGTTCATTTCATAAAAAGTTCAGGGTTTCTACATACACACTTATGAAGCCTTAATATTTTAACGTCTGAACTACATTTTAAAAGATTCGTGATGAAAAAAATCAACTGAACCAACGATAAGAATGTCGGTGTTTCAGGATTTTGACCGTTAGCTAAAAAACCATTTACAAGTAAATGGCCAACAAAAGTACAATTTAGTATCTCTTTGTACCAATCTATGTTTATATATATGTGTGTAGGCTATATATAAATATATATATATATATATATATATATATATATATGTATGTATATATATGTATGTATGTATGTATGTATGTATGTATGTGTGTGTGTGTGTGTGTGTGTGTGTTTGTAAATTTTCTAACTTCTATCGCAACTCGCAAAATTCTTACCAAATACTGCCTGATCTTTCACTGACGATTGTAAAATGGGGTTTCTGGCTTAAATAAGAAACAGATTTAAAAGTAAAGATTTCCTTAATTTCTTATCATTCCTGTCCTTTTCACTCAGCTGTAGCTTCTGGGATATGTCACCATGTCACGTCTTATCGGTGTCAACAACACTACCATAGAGCTTGGAACTTAACTTGAAATTTTGCAGGTTTTGAAAATATGACTTAAGGCAATAAAATTTTATTAATGTATCTCATGTTTACAAACGCGATGCAAAGAACTGCCACTTATACTTTAAAATAGTCCCTTTTGAGCTAGAAATTGGCAAGCTAGCAAGAGACTGACTGATTGGACGATATAGAAAAAAAGTCTAAGCGCAGTGAAAGTCTCTTTTGCTACTAAGTACGTACAGCATGCCTGCCCAAGAAAATAACCTTGATCTTGGAACAAATTTAATAGCAGAAATCTGGTTTAATTACAAAAAAAATTAGGAGTATGTTAGTTTGGCTCAAAAAATTACATTCCGCATGCCAAGGTCGCAACATAGTATCTCAATTTATTTGAACTTTTAAAGTTTAATCTCTGACGTAGGTAACAAGTCAGCAAATTCACGTAAATATGTTCAGGAGGGTTACTCGATAATTTTTTTACACTGGTAAAACTATGAATTTGGCAAATCTAAATGTCACGACAATAATGTAACAAATATATATAATATATATATATATATATATATATATATATATATATATATATATATATATATATATATATATATATAATTTGCAAGTAATGCTGACTTTCTGTTTCATAAATATATACACACGCTTATTTTGATTATTTACTAGGTCTCTAAACGCATTGCTCAAAATCACACACTTCACTCTCATCTATCCTCATACTTAGGCCCTAGATCAATAACAGTTCGGAAAAATAAATCTTCCTTTGTAAAGTAACAAACAACGGAAATTCACATTCACTCATTAATTACTAGCTATTAAAACTATTTTCCCGTGACTAAAGATGTACAGCCATCGAATCAACTTCTTAACTAAAATCGAAACTTAAGACTAACTTCTACACTCATTTCAATTATCACACAAACTCCAAAAATCAACGCCACATGCGAGTTAACGATAACTTTGGAAAAAGTATCTCTTCAGATCGCAAAGTTTGTTGCTGATCGTGCTGCGATGGGGGGCAAGTGAGAAAAGACATGTGCTCGGGGGAGATGCAACAAGCTGTAAACAGTATCTCAATGGGAAGATTTACAAGTCCACAAATTTCTTTTTCCATACCTGTGTAGCATCAGAATATGGCGTGGCGGAATTGTCATTCACCAACAAAGATCCAAACACAGTCCCTGCCGAATGGGGTTGCACTGATATCCTCTCATAGTTTGCGTGAGGTAACATTTTTGCCGTCAAGTAGACAGGCCAAGTCCACAGGAGCTACACTCAAAAACGCAGTCGTACGTCTCCTTTGTCGCACGGCAAATGCAGAACTGGCTGTAGTAAACAGTCTTCATGCTATAAGAGTAGTGTGGCGGGGGTGACGTCACGCGCGCGTTGCCAGCGAGCGGTTTTATTCCAGTTAAACTTCGTTGGGTTTCCTATTTGTTGCGTCCACACTTTTCGGTGCGTTAGGTTATACGAAATAGTATGGTCACGTGTTTATATTTGCAACCCGTGACCAAACTGTTCAGAATCATCAGTATAGGATAAATTATTATGCATTCCCCTAAAAGATACTTTGTTTGTTGGGAAAAACCATGTTGATAAAACGCTAGAATATGTCACAAGCAGTGTGAGTGACCCTCTACCGCGCATGTCACTGCCTACTGTGTCGACTTCGTTAGTTCTCGTTACGTCTGTCAGTTCTCACCTACGAAGGAAGGTAGGAGCTACGCAATTCTCTCTCACGATGACTCTGAAAGTCGCTTCATCCCCTGTCGTCCGACACGATGTTATGATTAAATAAACTTTATTCTTTGCTCCGAATAAGTTGTCTTGTTCTTAACCTTAAATGCAACCCGGTATAGGGAAAGCGTTGAAGTAATTGTTTTTTTCTTCTTATATTAATATTTGCTGAAAACTTTATTGAAATACGATTCCTGATCTGCTAAACAATAATTCAAACTGTTGTCCCCAGCTAATAGCTTGAAAAGATAAACATCAAAAACGTTGCTAGGCTTGAGCACGTCTATTCTCGTGCAGCTGGAAGAGACGAATATAAGTATACCTACTACGAAGAGGCTGCGCGGCATATGCCACAAAATGTGCTGAAGATGAAATTAACTGTTGGACGATGACATATTTGGCGAACTGAAAAAAAACATAACCCATTTTGGCTAATTCGGTTATCTATTTTGCCTTTGCTAATTATGTAGTTAATGTACCATAATAAACTGATTGATGCTGATGTGTTGCCTAATGACGACGCTGA
>NC_089748.1:76651649-76724149 GCF_040412425.1 Macrobrachium rosenbergii
CTCTCTCTATTTTTATAATCCATGAAAGGTAATATTTCACTCTTCTCGATAAAGTATTACACGCTCCCCCCCCTCTCTCTCTCTCTCTCTCTCTCTCTCTCTCTCTCTCTCTTAGTAATGCTAATAAACAGAAGGACAGGTTTTGCCTTGTTGTATCAGGTATCGCTTGCCGTAATTTACTTTCTGACAGACAACGTTAATTTGCATACTGTACCGATCTTGTGCGTACACGATCAAGCGCACTGAATATGTCGTTGAAATTTAAAGCACTGATAACGCAATTGTATATTTTTATCTCTGCCTAAAAGATGTATTGTTAGATTTATGGGCAATTTTTTTGTTTGGTTTTGTAGCGTTGATTATATGACGCCATGAGTTATTCATTCAAACAACACCTATCGTGATAAACGGTATAACTTTAGTAAATGGTAAAGCGGAGGATTACATTAGATCGCCTTTATCTTTTTAGGCATTAGTGGAGTGTATTTTATCAGATGGCTATCTCTTGATGTCCCGTTTCCATTTGAAGTTGATTGTCCGTCTCGAAAGAACAAGTGTAACAAGCAAGCTTATTAGATTAGAAAGATAAAAACTCGTTGTTTTTCTTGCACTGTCTTTGTTCCTTGTTTCAAACACGCGCTATATATTGGCGCATATGACGGCAGTATATCGTCTGAATTGTACTTTTTCATGACAGAGTATGAGCTAAGCCTACTTTGTCATTGCTGCTCAGAAATGCTCTCCCATTCATAGATCACTGATATAGTGTCAATACAAAGAGAAAGAGGAATTGCACCGCAGACAGCAAAACCTACAGACTCAAATGCCATCGTCTTCAATAATTCGATTCTTATATATATATATATATATATATATATATATATATATATATATATATATATATATATATATATATATATATATATATACATAATATATATATATATATATATATATATATATATATATATATATATATATATATATATATATATATATATATATATATATATATATATATCTATATATATATATATATATATATATATATATATATATATATATATATATATATATATATATATATATATATATATATATATTTCAAAAAAACTTTCAAGTCATGAAAATTTTCTTCAAGCTTCTATTATGACTTTAGGAGATAGAAACCATTTCTGAGTTTTGATAACTAACACTCATAATTTCAACACAGTCTATATTTTACAACCGGTAATAAGTCGTCCCAAAGGAAATGCGCAGCTTTCGTAACGCCAATCGTCATTTAAGAAGCAGGACTCAAATATCATGGCAGCAGGGGAGCAAAGAACGGGGGGCCCAAGAACGTCATTAAATTACTGTACAGGAACTGACGTTATAGTTCCTGATTCAAACACAAAAACGGACGCTTTGAAATCCTTTCGTGCGTGTGCTGGGCAAAGCAATTGATCTGCTGGTTGTCAGCAGACAAGTAGCTGTATGATAAGAACAGTGTGCTGCATTCACGAAAGGTCATTGCCTGATAACTTCACAACATTTTTGCTACACGAGGCTGTTGCTTAGATCTTCTGTTTTGATACTTTGAACCGTTCCAGTCACGAGTTGCTGCTCCTAACAGCTTGCATTTAGTTATCAAGAGTATCCTAATACCTTCCATATAAACGATCATAACCAAAATTTTAACGGAAAATTCCGATATACTAATAATGATTGACATCTTTAAAAATCTAAGTACTTTTTAATTTCAAAGTCTCTCTCTCTCTCTCTCTCTCTCTCTCTCTCTCTCTCTCTCAAGGATAATACAGTTGTTATATGTATATGTATATATATATATATATATATGTACATATAATGTATATATATATATATATATGTATATATGTATATATATATATATATATATATATATATATATATATATATATATATATATATATATATATAAAACAACCATATAATCCTTTTAACTTTCTTTCTCTGAGATAAAGTAGAATGAACCGAAGGACAGTCTATATTCATTTCCAACTCGGTTTCTGAAGTTTAGATGTCAAAGCTTTTATCAAAGGACAAATGTATCTGGTAGAATTGACAAGTCAGTGCTTTTTCCCTCGTAGAGGAAGTGTCCCAAGAAAGGTATTACCTTCTGTTTCCAACCAAGAGGTTCAGGACGTTCAATGCCAGTGGCTCATTCCACTAATATCCCGTTGAATTTGCACTGAATTTTGTACTTAATGGGTAGATAGTTTAAGCCAGACTGGAGAAAGGTATAAGACCAGCAAGCTCATCCCCAGATATAGACCACATCAAAGTGAAATAAATATTACGATTATAAACACACACACACACACACACACACACACACACACACACACACACACACATATATATATATATATATATATATATATATATATATATATATATATATATATATATATATATATATATTTATATATATATATATATGTGTGTGTGTGTGTGTATGTGTGTGTGTGTATACACACACACATACACACATACACACACACACACACACACACACACACATATATATATATATATATATATATATATATATATATATATATACTGTTGTTTACCATAGGCATTATTCATAAATAATTTGTATTTCCAGATGTAGTGGAAGGAGATAGCACAAGATGATGCAATCAACTTCTTGAGCAACGTAATTGGAAATAAAAGGTTATCTCCTTTGGAGATGACACAAACGTCTGCAAATGTGATATACATTCATTAATACTTCGTCGAAGTATAGACAACCTAAAGACAGGATAAGATGATTTGTATTTAAAATGTGTTTGTCAATCGAACAAAGTAACTTGAGTCCCATATTTAGCGTAGGTCAGAGCAATTATAAAGAAAATGAAGCCTAAATAATTGACTGACGAGAGAGCATGTAGCTAATGTAAAGAGTTCTAGAAAAATCTAGTTTCGGCTCCGGAAGGATCAGATGTCTTAAAGATGGCGTAACCAAGTTCTAGACTTAGTACGTACGTAGTGGAATAGACTTAGTACGTACGTAGCGGAATAGACTTAGTACGTAAGTGAAGGAAAGAAAGAAAGAAAGAAAGAAAGAAAGAAAGATAAATATAAATAAATATATAAATATATATAAATATATAAATATATATATATATAATATATATATATATATATATATATATATATATATATATATATATATATATATATATATATATATATATATATATATATATATGTATGTGTGTATGTGTATGCATGTATATTTATGTATATATAATTATCTATATGTATACACACACACACACCCATATATATATATATATATATATATATATATATATATATATATATATATATATATATATATATATATATATATATGTTTCATGATAATATATATACATTTAATGTATGTGTTTTGTTATTATGTGTGTCTATGTATTTTATGAAAGGGAGAGATTGGACTAGGTAAAGGGGCAGTCTAATACTTTGAGTTTTCCTATAAAGGAGTTTTCATACAATTATGACATTAAATGACTGTAATTCATTTTATCACTGCGACGACGGAAACATCTACTGTTGCCGTGACAAAATTTCAACAATCTTTTCTAATGTGATGATGAGCAGAAATATTAGTGATCCCAATGCTTACGGGCTGAGAAAGGTTGTCTATATTTCAATGGCTAATTTATACACATACACACACGCACATGCACACACACACTAATATATACATATACATATATATGTATATATAAATGTATACATATATATACATACATATATATAAATATATAATTGTATATATATATATATATATATATATTATATATATTATATATACATATATATATACATCTATATATATATATATATATATATATATATATATATATATATATATATATATATATATATATATATTATATATATATATATATACATATATATATATATACATCTATATATATATATATATATATATATATATATATATATATATATATATATATATATATATATATATATATATATATATATATATATACATATATATATATATATATATATATATATATATATATATATACTATATATCACATCACCGTGATTCTTATACAATCAATCAAGCTAAAACGTCCTTTAATATCAATTCACTCTACCTCAGATAATATATTTTCCTTATATTTACGAAGAATTTTAGGTGATAATAAGTCCACCGTCCGTGGGGATCGAGACCAGCGACGGACGGGGAATCAGGGACTTCTGATGGCCGCACTAACCAGTCAGCCCACAAAGAGAGGTATAAATGAATACCATCTCCCCATCAATACCCGTCGAACTCAGGTGTTTTTCGTTTTGGCGATATGCCACACTCTGCCATGTTGGCGTGTAGTGCGTTTATATGCGTAGCCATAATATGACTATTTATCTGTCACGTGATTCATATACAATCAAGCTGCAAACGATCAACTTTAATATCAATTCACTCTCTCGGAGTAATATATTTTCATATATGTTACCGAAATTTTAGTGATAATAAGTCCACCGTCCCGTGGGATCGAACCAGCGACGGGCGGGGAATCGGAACCTGATGGCCGCATTAATAGCCGGCCAAAGAGGATAAATGAATACCATCTCCCATCAGCCCACCATCGAACTCAGGTGTTTTTGCGTTTGAGATGATATCCACTCACCTCTGCCATGTTGGCGTGCAGATGCGTTTGCCGCGTACGCATAATATGACTAAACATCACATCACCGATTCATATATAAGTCGAAGCTACAACGTCCTTAATGTCAATTGGACATTAAGGACGTTTGTAGCTTTGATTGTATATGAATCACGGTGATGATAAATAGTCATAAATGGCACGTCGACAAACGCATCACACGCCAACATGGCAGAGGTGGTGGGATATCGCCTCCAAAACGCAGAAAACACCTGAGTTCGACGGGTGGGCTGGATGGGAGATGGTATTCATTTATACTCTCTTGTAACCGACTGGTTAGTGCGCCATCAGAAGTCCTGATTCCCCGGTCCGTCGCTGGTTCGATCCCACGGACGGACTTATTATTACCTAAAATTTCCTTCGTAACATATATGAAAATATATTACTTCCGAGGTAGAGTGAATTGATATTAAAGGACGTTTGTAGCTTTCGATTGCATATGAATCACGGTGATGGGATAAATAGTCATAATATATTACGCGCGACAAACGACCACACGGCCAACATGGCAGAGGTGGGTGGATATCGCCCAAACGCGAAAACACCTGAGTTCGACGGTGGGCTGATGGGAGATGGTGGTCATTTCTATACTCTTTGTGGCCGACTGGTTAGCAAAGGCCACTGAAGTCCTGATTCCCGTCCGCGCTGGTTCGATCCCCACGGACGGTGGACTTATTATCACCTAAAATTCCTTCGTAACATATATGAAAATATATTACTTCCTGAGGTAGAGTGAATTGGATATTAAAGGACGTTTGTAGCTTTGAATATAATATATATATATATATATATATATATATATACCAGGTGTTTCAAATTAGAGCCCCCTCCCCTCCACAAGAAACAAATGGAAAGTTATGAAGTTTTCTGCTATAGCTATCTCCAAGCACATTATTTTAAGTTTCTATTAAGCTATTTTTTATTTTACATTTCTTGTATTTTCAGACTGAGTGATGGAGTTAGATACAGCCATGGCTAACGACTGGAGGAAATCAGATGGATTGACCAGAATCGGGCTATAACCTTCAGAGAGGCCAGGATGCTGGAGCAGCCTTCATTTCATGTCCCTGGATAGCTAAATACATTAGAAGAGATGAATCGTTTGTTAAAAGAAACTGGAACAAAAATCCATATGACTGTCATCACGAAACGAGTGAGAATCTTGGAAGGCCTGAAGTCCTTTCTCAGTAGTCAAAAGACATCATAGCTGAGGCAGTGGGTAGACCAAGAAAGTCTTTACGTAAATTGGCGCTTGAACTAGAAACAAAAAGGGGAAAGAAGAGAAGTTATAGTGCTGTGTATCATGAGTTGAAAAAATCTGGTATCAAGCCATTTCATGTTATCAGCAAACCCAACATCACTCAGCAACAGAGAGAAGACAGTGTATGGTTTTGTGGTTCATTTCTTAAAGATGGGATGAAGCTGACTTTCTCCACATGTTGCCGCATCGGATGAATTCTTCATTTACACAGTCAGGAAGCCAAATCATAAAAAATTACATCATTTGGGCAAAAGTTGGATGATATTAGCAATGATGTGCTTATCGCCAAGTTGTGAAATTTCCTGAATGTTTAGGAATTTTCTCTGTTTCACAGCCAAACGATTAATGTGGATCATCAAAGAAAAAGGACAGTCATGGAATGGCGATACTTCAGAGAAACCGTGCCTGGTGGAGTATTCCCTTTCCTCAAAGATCCTGAAAATGTGTTATCTGTTGAAGAAGTCACATTTTTACATGATAAGCACCATGTTTCAAGGCTCTTCAGACACAGGAGCTGGTATCAATTTCTTCTCATCAAGTGAATTTCCAAGTAGCTCCCATGACCTTAATGTGTGTGAAAACATTGGTAGTATCTTAAAGGATCGCGTGATGAAAGCGCGCACAGTGATCTATGATGGTATACCACGCCTCAACGACCTGCGAAGAGAGGTGGCCCAGTGCTCAGGGAAATGGAGTTTGAGTCTCAGCTTTTGCAATTTGCTGAAATCATACCCCCAAGAATGCAGACTGTGTACAGGCAGATGGAGGCCACACAAAATATTAAATACTCAGAGAGAAACTGAAGTAAATACCTCTTCTGAATTACTTTTGTTTTGTCCATATCAATTTTTAGTTCGTGCTGTAGAGGTGGGTGGGCTCTAATTTCAAACACCTATATATATATATATATATATATATATATATATATATATATATATATATATATATATATATATATATATATATATATATATATATATATATATATCTATATATGAATACAAAGTGTTGTCAAATGTGCGCGTTTGTGTATGTGTATGTGTATAAATTATAGTAATTCTGAAATATCGAACCCATCCTTTCTCAAAGCCGTAAGCATGTTCACCAGGACTCTGGATAACATTTCCGCCCATCATCACATTAGGAAAAGACTAAGGAAATTTCGTCACGGCAACAGTAGATGTTTCCGTCGCCCCAGTGGTAAAAAGAATAATAGTCATTTAATGTCATATTTGTATGAAAGCTCCTTTATAGGAAAACTCATATAATGCCCCATTACCTAGTCCAGTCTCTCCTACTTTCATAAGTACATAAACATACGTAACACAAACACACATACATTATATATATATATATATATATATATATATATATATATATATGTATATATATATATATATATATATATATATATATATATATATATGTATATATATACAGTTTATATATACACACACACACACACAGTACACATATATATATTAATGTATATATATATATATATATATATATATATATATATATATATATATATATATATACAGTACATATATATATATACACATATATATATATATATATATATATATATATATATATAATATATATATATATATATATATATATATATATATATATATATATATATATACATGTATACTGCATATGCGTTCCGCACTTCAGGACGGATCAGATTCTGAACGTTTGCAAGATTCGTACGTAGCGCTCATCAAATAGGCAAATGTTAATAAGGAGTTACGCTGCAGTCTGCAGTTAGATGTTTTTTCCTCTGGCTTAACATGATCGACACATGCTTATCATTTCGTTATCACCCTCTACTCCCTGCCTGTGCCACCCCGTCCCTCCACCCGAGCGCCCGTCCCGCAGTCTGTACTTTCGCAGGGTTCTGAAAGGTCAAGCTGTCCACGTTGCAGGGAGGAACAGCACACGTTAGTACATGGCAGAGAAGGGACGAAGTGACGCCGTTGCACTGTTGCCCTTTTACGAGATGCTACCACGTGTTGTTACATGAGTCAGGTTGCTGGGATGCTCAATTACTCATTCCTTACTCACCGGCCACTCATCTTTTCCTAACACCCACTCTGATTCTAGCTTTTGATGATGACTCTCTCTCTCTCTCTCTCTCTCTCTCTCTCTCTCTCTCTCTTTACACACACACATACACACACATATATATATATGTATATACTGTATATACATATATATATTTATAAATACATATGTGTACATCCATATAATATTATACATATAAAAATATATATATATATAATATATATATATATATATCTATACATATACATATATATAAATACATATAAACATATATTCTGTATATGTATAAATATATATATGTATATAAACATGTATACTGTATATGTTTAAATATATATATATATATATATATATATATATATATATATATATATATATATAAATATATATACTTACATATGAATGTATGTCTATACTATGTATGTAAGTATATGCGTATAAGTTTTAATTGCCAGAATGCTTGACAAATTCTGTTGTATTCCATGCAAATCTGGATTCATGAAATACCTGTAACCATTGTGAAGAATTTTATCACGTGAATGAGAAATCGATCCGTTAAAAGTGTCCTGTCCCCTCTTTGAGGATTATGCGCATAATTGTTTTGTGTTTCGAAAAGTTCTGTGACTATTATTCTCATTTATGACTGATACTAAGCGCTCATATGTTTACAGGTTTTTATATGCATATTTAGACCAAATCCTTTTCTTCTATTCTTGTGTTTAAAGAAATAATCCTGCAAAGCTTGGTTGATTTTCACTATTGTATGAACTTGTGATGAAAAATTCAGTTGGTAGATGGTCAATTGCTTTTTAAATTTGAGAATGATTTTTTTTCCTTTGTTCATTCTCTTAGTGACTTAGTCAATTGTAGCAAGGTTATTCGACGTTTTAATTGCATTTATAGCTTTGTTCTTTGAAAGGATGTTGTATAGAACAAAATCAAGTGCAGGATAAGTGGGCAGGGATGTCATTCCTTTAGAGATAAAGAATGCAAAAAGAGAAAAGCAAAGCATCACATTTTAGTCTTTATTATCGTACTATTATTTAACTCATTCGTATAGAACAAAACAAAACCGCAATGAAAAAAGTATAAGGAGAGGAAAGAATGACGGTATTGAAATGAATAAATAGATTAAATGAAAGTTGATATGTTTTAATAGACAAGTACACAAGAAATTCAAATAATCAACATTATACAACTGATATTACAGTAATATAATTACTTTGGTAATCAATGAAGTAAACCTTACGTGGCAATGCCTTGCTCACTGATAAGATAATAAATGAAAAGTTAAACGTCTTAACTATCACCATAGGATTAAAATTAATACCCAATAATTAACTTGATTATTATAAAATATTCTTCCAGATTTAACAATCACAATTAGGGATAGCTTCTAAAGTGGGTACTTAACGACTGTATGGTCATTTTTCAGTTCTCAATAAACACAAGACAGAGTAACAGAAAATATAAAACTAAACCTTGAGTTAAAAACACATATTCAGCGTCATTCGCCATCAAACCTTTCAAGGTTATTGATGTTGCAAGTTCGATCTTGTCAGAGAGAGAGAGAGAGAGAGAGAGAGAGAGAGAGAGAGAGAGAGGAAAAATTTCAGATTTACACATTTTCTTAGTTTTTTAACACGCATGAGTCAGCACACACATGCACACACATACATATATACATATATATGTATGTATATATGTATGTTTGTATGTATATGTGTGTGTAAAGTATATACCTTGCATAACTATAAACTTATTTACACATACTTTTACGAACAATTATATATACTTTTATTTACGTCGTGTAAATGCACTTGATTCATGTTTTTACTGTTCTACTGAACAATTTCCAGTCATCCCAAGAATTGAGACCAATGATTGTAAGTCACACTTCCGATGGGTTTTCCACGTGACGGGAAACTCCCTTCATTAAGGACTGTCAACATCCGTTGCTTTTCACCTCTGATATATATATATATATATATATATATATATATATATATATATATATATATATATATATATATATATATATATATATATATACTGTATATATATATATATATATATATATATATATATATATATATATATTATGTATATATATATATATACATAATATACACAAATATATATATATATATATCTATATATACACACACACACACACACACACATATATATATATATATATATATATATATATATATATATATATATATATATATATATATATATATATATGTATTTAAAATATATTTAATGACTGCTGATGTGTAAATGATTAAGTGACTATTCGTAAGGATAATTACATTCTGGAAAGTAGCATTTAGCTACTATATTCACTGTATTAATCCCCAGGATTAATATTGATGATACATTGATTTGCTTGATAAATTATCTTTTCATTACTAAGTTGCTAATTGCTGTGATTATGTTTTAATGACTGTTCCATTTTCACCTTCGTTCATTCACGTGCAGTCCTTCATGAAGCTCACAGTTTGTTTACAAACCGAAGAACTTTTCACAAAAAATATTTGCAATGATCAAGGCACCCATTGGTTGTCATACATGGCCTATAATCTGCTATTTAAAATTCGCAATCAATATAGAATCCTAGCGTTCAGGTTAATTAAACTCCCAGACTCCTAACAAAAAAAGTGACCTAACTCAAAACTTACCCATGAGACAGCTACACAGATCACTCGCTCTTCGGAAAAAAAATATAAAAAATATGTATATACATCTTCGACCTCTTGCCGTGACCTGCTTGCAGTGCAAGTCGATAGTTCGGGTCTTACCATGACCTGTGGACCATCCATCAAATCTGATACAAATAGGATAAGAGCGATTTGATTTACTGCTGTGACACGCACGCAATTACAATGCACCTCCCAGGGCGGCAATGCAAAACGAAAAGTCCTTTTCTCGTATTCTCGACTTCGACTTTCACGAGCGAAAAACCGGAGGTGGCTTTCTTCTTTTCACTTCCACTGACATATATATGTATGTATATACTGTATATATATATGTATATGTAATATATATATATATATATATATATATATATATATATATTATATATATATATTTACATATATGCATGTATGTATACACACACACAAACACACACACATATATATATACTGTATATATATCTGGAATCTTGTGTTTGAAAGATTAAAATTTCCTAAAAATGTTTACAGAACTACTGAAATTAGTCAAGAAATTAGAAATGATAAGAGCTAGCACAGGTTTTAGGTTACACTGCGCAGTCGACGGGAGTACTGTAGTTTGTATTGTGGTGGGTGATATATATATATATATATATATATATATATATATATATATATATATATATATATATATATATATATATATATATAAATATATATATATAGATATCTATATGTATATATATATGTTTGTATGTATATATTTTATATATATACATACATGCATGTATGTATACACACACATACATATATATATATATATATATATATATATATATATATATATATATGTATGTATATATATATATATATATAAACTTGATTAATTTCGGTAGTTCTGTAAATATTTTTAGGAAATTTTAATCTTTCAAACACGAGATTCCAAATACATAGCGCCACTTATTAATTTCATGAAAACCATCGCATAATGTTTACCACTTACTTGCTAAAACTACAGCTGCACAAATTAATGTAGACATAAATTCAGGATGGTATTATGAAAAGGTTGAATGGACATATGTAAGCTTCGTATGAAAAGCTTATTGTAAGTATTGACATCAAGGATTTGCTCATTGTGCTTGAAGTCCGCTCTAATTCTAATAAGGTGGCATTTGTTTTAACGCAAGCACTGATACAGAAAGCATGCTTAAAACTGATCGAAACATTATTATTATTATTATTATTATTATTATTATTATTATTATTATTATTATTATTCAACACTTAATACACTTGCAATCCAACTTTTTGGTAAATCAATTTAAAATCATTCTTAAATATGGTCTTCATAATGTTCGGTCACATTTCATCTGCGATAACTGTTTCTGAATTTTTCACAAGAAAAATTTTTCACTAACATACGAACAGTTCTAAAGAAATGGAGAGAGACGCACCTAATTCCAAACAAATCCTCTTAGTTGTCTTTTCCCCGCTCTGTTATTGCGCATCAGCTAATTTTGGTTTTGCAGATTTCATGAATATTATTTACTAATATATATTTTGTTAATTCTTTGTTTCAGAGGTTCTAAATCTGCATACCGCAGAATTCAAAGGACAAAAACTAGAGCAAACCCGCCTTATTTTACTGAAGGATGCATCCCTGAAGCAAAAACGTAATTCTTGATCATAGCACATTGTATTGCACTTCTTTTTTTAAATAAAAGAAAGTTCCCCCAAATATGATGAACTAATAGGACCTTAACAACGATAATTTAAGGTAATTTCAAAAGAAATACACTGTACAGCAGGCTTAATAAAACAATTTTTTGCAAAAGTTTATTAACTTTATTTTCGGCCTTAGCCTCCGAGACTAACACTCTTGCCTTATATCACTGAGTTTACGCTTTGATTAAAGACTTACGAATATAATAAGATTTTCCTTAAACTTCATAACTAACTTTTAGGTCTTTGAAAAAGGTCTTCGTTTTCTTATTTTAATCTACAAATAGAATTTTGTCTTGCATCATCACCCTTCCGTATAACAGGTCATTACGGACGACCTTGCATTACGCGTACCTTTAAATTTTACAAAAACCATGAGTTGTTACATTAATACCAGTCAGCTGATTGTTGAAAAAAAAAAAGGAAAGCTCTTAAAATGACTGTTGTTTAGGTGATGTAAATTGATGATTATATTCATTACTTATGACGTAAGTGTATGAATGTATCAAATGGGAAATAATTAAAATGTTCAATAATCCGATTTAGAGCGAAAATGAACTGTTACACCCGTTATTAAGAGAAAGGGCATTCTGATTATCACCCTTCAAAAAATTATGATCAAACTAAAATGATATTCTCTTCTAGTGTAAGAAAAAAAATTATAGAATCTGCGTGAAAATTTTAGGCCTTATGGAGTCTTCAGGAAGAAGGAAATGGACAGGCACCACGCTTTTATCAGCTATATCTCTTCCTCTTGCCAACTTTTTAAACATCGTCTTCTATCTCGGTAGGTTACCTGGTTCAGCTCTACCTCATGTAGCATAGAATATTTTCTTACATTATATGTAAAGACAAACTACTATCATGAGATGAAAAATACCGACTGTTGTTTAAAACTAAATGATGAAGAATCAAATTAAGCAGGTAAAGCTACGGTAGCGCTGGATCCCTGTAGCTCCTAAAGTTCGAAGTGAGAGAGAGAGAGAGAGAGAGAGAGAGATTCGTATGTAGAATATTATTAGGAACAAAAACGTTCAAATACGGCAAGCTAATCTAAACTGTTCTAACACAAAAGGAAAAACTCACTGCAAATGACGCTGCGTTGTCAAGCCAACCATGAGCGGATCAGTATCAGATGTTTCATGTATTTTGACAGCTTTTTAAAACTCATCACAACGTATGTGAAGAAGCATAACTTGAAGGTTAATGAAGCACTCAAACACGAAAGCAAAAAATGAAAGGGTAACCAAACGGAAAGTTATGAAGCTAATGCTTGAATAAGAATCTGTGGATGATAAGGGAGGAGGCTAGATGAAAACATAATGCTTCAAGTATGATCCTTCTATTGGTGTGTGCCAACCATCTTCCTTTCTTTGCAGAGGGAACAGAAGTATCTAACACTGAAAGAAGTATTAGTACTTCAGTAGAAATATCATCATCTGACCCGCGAATTACTTTTCCCTCTGCAATAGATTGTAAGCATGCAAAAAGGATAATTGGGAGACAAAACGCAAAAGAAATAAGGTGCAACATGGTATACCATATTCATTATGCCAACGCAACCAACACTAAGAAAGATATATAAATGATATTCATATATATATATATATATATATATATATATATATATATATATATATAGATAGATAGATAGATAGATAGATAGATAGATATAGATATATGCGTATGTATGGGTGTTTGTGTAAATTAATCTGGATATATATATTTGTGTACTTCTAATTCTTTGTATAAATGTAACTTTTAACTTGTTAACAATATTTCATATAAAGCGGTAAATCCCATTATGACTGGGTGCTGTAAATTACCATAAAATTGCCACACTTTCTAAAAATAGTAACAAAGAAAAAAAAATTCAAATCGTTTCAAGAAAGGAAATCCCGAAGCAGGGAATTAAAGCGAGGATGCAGAACACTTGTGCCCTCGAAAGAATAAACGGAAGGTGGGGAGCGACAGGATCTTGTTATCTGTTGCCCTCCGAGGAGTGGCTTTCATGAGACATTGTTTGACTTTCCGGCGTCGGGTTGTCCTCTGTGAACTTGAAGTTAGCGTGGCTTAATTAATGCTGCCATTAATACCTTTCTGATGATGGGAATTAGCCAGATCTCTGTACTATGGCCTGTTACGGTCTTCGCCTTCAGCTTCTGCGCTTCACGGTAAACTCAAGCTTGCTCTTCTTTCTTTTCCTTTTTCTTACCGGTGTATTTTTTATTTTTATTTGTAATGATCTTTTATTATCTTATATATATATATATATATATATATATATATATATATATATATATATATATATAAATATATATATATATATATATATATATATATATAAATATATATATATATATATATATATATATATATATATATATATATATATATATATATGTATATATATATATATATATATATATATATATATATATATATATATATATATATGTTTGGTTTTAAATCACGAGAAAGGTAAAAACGTTATTATTATACGGACAAAGTTACAGGCATGAAGGAAAAGTGAAAAAATTGTGATTGCTACGTACGTTCGTCTTATTACCAAGACATGGTCACAGCAACTGTTTCACTTTTCCTTCCTGGCTGTAACTTTGTCCATATATATATATATATATTTATATATATATATATATATATATATATATGTATATATATGTATATATATATATATATATATATACATATATAGATATGTATGTGTGTGTGTGTGTGTGTGGGCGCGCACATGCGTGTGTGTATGTCTACTGTGTATATTTCTAATGAAGGGCTTTTGGCTTATTCTATATGAATGTTTGCTCATTATAAATAACATTAATAAAAAAAAAAGGACACTTATCAAGCTTGGCTAAAAAAATCTGACCTCATTCCCAAATCAAAAGGCAACTTTTTGGGACCAAGCTTTAGTCGCAATGACAGCAGTGATTCACGTAACAGAATCAGCACAATTTTCGTAGGTTTTGAGGTGTTCAACAGCGTTGTCCATCTGGTCTCGCACCTTCACTGCTCTCGAAAAGGCGACTATAAGACGAAAAGACCAGAACTGGCAGTTCCTCAAGACAACTACATTAACCAAGTGCCAAGGAAGGAGGATGGGAAATAAGCATGCATGGGGCTATCAGCAAAACATTTATTTTGGAAGAATGAAAAAGAAGGAACAGGGCAAGTATAATATAACATTAATCCACCGCCAGCAGAAACCATAGTAACTGTTATAGTGTTATTGATATATCGATAGCCGCGAAGCCACTCAAAAACAGAAAGCGGAACCGATACGTAAAGTTTAGCCATATATTTGACTTCCAATCCTGCCGTTATTAGATCATGACCGAAAAAACAGTATAGAGATTATATTCATTGTCTAACCATACACACATACACAAAGAGGATTTCACTGGATAGAAAGTACACCCCTACATCATGGTTGCGAATCAGTAAGAACATTCTCTCTCTCTCTCTCTCTCTCTCTCTCTCTCTCTCTCTCTCTCTCTCTCTCTCTCTCTCTCTCTCTCTACTCCTTTGTTTTCCTTAATACTGCTCCAATTCTTTTCTTGCTCATTTAGCATTATGTATGTCCAATATTCTTACGGAATCCAGATTCCAATTCTTTTATGACCTGTCTCCTTCAGGTTTTATTTATTAATGTGTTCTTTATTGATTATACTTTTGTTTCGTGACAAGCTTCGGCATTTAATCTCATTCAATCGGCACTCTTGATAAATAATTTCACTTGGGATGAAATTTTAGAAATCTACGTTTTTTTTGTGTTATTGATAGATCATTAAATATATCCTTTTCCAGTCAGGCAAAGGACTTCGACTCTCTCCGTGAGAATATGTGCACATTAATCTTTTGGAATATGAAATTCGCTTTCAAGCGATACTCTTCCCAGTCTTTTTTGCATTCGGACCAGAAGGTCCTCCATTAATGAATTATTAAAACTATGTAATAATGCGGCGGCGAAATTTCATTATGAGATGTTGAACGAGAAGATAGGCCTCAGCCCTCTAATAAGTAATGCCCAGAGGAAAATGAGCTTCCATTTTTGGGCTAATTAATTTCCTTTACTATCCTCGGTTTTCTGTTAAAGATACGCAGTCAGATGCACACATACATACGCAATAATATGAAATATAAGTGTATACAATAAAAACAAGTAAAAAAGGAGCCGAGGTTTCTTCGGCGCAATCGAGTTTTCTGTACAGGGTATGATGTATATGAGCCGCGGCCCATGAAACTTTCAGCCACGGCCCGGTGGTCGCCTGTCCTATAGCGTTCTCAGACTCACGATCTGACTGACTTTAACCTTATATAAAATAAAAACTATTGAGGCTAGAGGGCTGCAATTTGGTATGATTGATGAATGGAGGGTGGATGATCAACATACCAATTTGCAGCCCTCTAGCCTCAGTAGTTCTTAAGATCTGGGGGCGGACAGAAAAAGCGCGGACGGACAGACAAATAGCCATCTCAATAGTGTTCTTTTACAGAAAACTAAAATACCATAGTAAGGGGTAATATTCATTTTTTATTTTCATCGTTATGTCATCGTTTATTTTTACGATCAAAACCACTGTATACATATCTACACCTACATAAATGAAAGTTTTTCTGGAAAAGAAGTTACAGCCCTTAAAAAGGAAAGCTCCATAAAAAACTTTAATTAATTCATTCAACTCACAGTTATAGATAAAAAAATAGTTCTACATCACTTTCTGTTTCAAAATGACTTCTTGAACATACACAGACATCATCAATGGCAGATAATAATAAACGGTAAATAATTTTGCACATAATCGAACATTCTTTTAAATAAAGTTTGTCGCATAATTATGATGTCCTTTCAAATCTACCTTTTTTTTTTTAAATTTCATTACAATCTACCGTTCATCTTCCTGTTGCATGAATAAGGGAACTCAAAATTCACACTTGAATCACATGATTTAAAAACTCTAAAAGCTCTAAAAAATGGCAGTACTGAGTTATCAATAATCTAACCTTTATGATGATAATTATCTATATGTATATAAATATACATATATTATATACATATATGTATGTATGTATGTATGTATGTATGCGTGTGTCTGTGCGCGCGCGTGTGTGTGTGTGTGCTGTCTCTGTTCTCTACATTGTACATAAATCTTTACATTCCATCAGCAACACGTAAACGCAATTTGCAGTGATAAAAGCATTCATTCAGTTAGTCTTCCGGTAATCATTGTTTATTCCTTCACAGCCTCGACACAGGATAAGGTTAGTGGTACCTCTGGCTTATTTAATTACACTTTACATTAAGAATGAGTGCCCTCATTTGCATCAAGGTAATGAAAAGGAGAAAGGACTATTTTTATTGACCTCTGATGTTAAACATTTTGCGATACTTCCCATTCTAAAGACATGGAATACTACAACTAATATTGCTACTATGATTAGTGAGGACAAAGATACCAAGAGTACTGTACCATCAACTAATGAAGACCACGATGACAATGGCAATGACCGTGGCGATGACACGAAACGTGACCAAGTTGGGTATGGTGATGTCAGACGACAGAAGACCCTACAAACAACTCCCGTCTTGCCCCCGACGTCCTAATAACACTTATCTCGCAGCTGCGCCGGTCACATGCCCTGACGTGATAAGTAATATTAGAATAGACTTGAGTAAATACGACTTCTGTTAGACACGAGGACTTCGTTTGTTTGTAAACAAGTGCTAGGTGCAGTGACATTAAATTTTCTACTTGCTGATTACTAACGATATCTGTGCGGTAGCTAGTCTAGAGATATGTGACAGTGTAAAGGAGAATGTGTTTTGCGCGTGTATGTTTGTATGTGCGTGTTTACTCATTATACTGGACATCCACGTCTGTGAATATATTTTCTATGCAAAGGTCGTTTGGAGGGGACACCTTACGCTCCTATCTAATCAAAGCCTAACGTATTCAAGAAGAGGAAGTGTGAAGGAAAATGATGGGACACTACCCGACCAACCTCAAGAAAGCTTGAAATGGGCATGCTTCTTTCTATGAAAGCGTTCCAAGCTCTCTCCACAAGGAAGTGCATGAGATCGATCTCTGTCGGAAAGCTGGGTGGGGAATTAATGCCGGTTTTCTTAAGAACCCATCGTGCCTTTGTTCCCAAAGCCACGAATGGTTTGCTCTGATTTTAGTTCACCGCGGTGGATCGCAGCCAGGATAGAGTAAGACTTGTGACTTACAGCCTCTCCAAAATTAATGGATGTAAACCATAAGGTGAATCACCATCTGGAGTCACCCACTCCTATGATTGCTGAAACAAGGATGAGGTCTCTGTTCAGAAAATTTCCATCACATTAGTTTCTTTATATTCGTACACAGAAGATTTAACTCTAACAACGACTTGCTACTGAAACTGCGAGTCAGGGACAGCCCAGTTCACAATGAATTCACTTATTTGTGAATAACTGCAAGCCGCTGAGGAAGGAAAGGCCTGGGAAAGGTACTGGTTATCCTACGTTAACGTGCGAAACTTGACAAGGCATCACGTCATTAATTAATTGCTCTGATTCCCGTTCTACCTGCAGGAGATTGCACGGGCGTGTGTACTTCAGTGCTTTTTATGCCTATGAGGGATTTTAGCTGTGCAAACGTCCCCACAGGTAACTCACAGACGTACTTGCACATGTATGTAAATTCTTACAAAATGTCCTTTTAATAATAATAATTCTCTCATTTCAGAGCGAATCAAGAATGAACATAGATTAAAATATCCCTTTAAGCATCCATTAATCTTAGATCACAATACAACATCTTACTATAAATAAGACTGTGGTAGTGTTAGAGCTATTAGGAGGTAGCTACGTGAGAATAAAGCGTTTCCTGTTTTGGAAGCAAATACGTTTAGCTAGAACGTTTTTCCCTTTCTTGTCCTTTCTATCCATATTGCAGGTTCTTCCTCTTTGGAAGACTGGTACTGCTCTTTCATCCTTGATAATTAGCTATATATGTTTAAGTTAAAGAAATTTGTAGCAATCGCTTTGCCATTATAACAATAATTTGATAATTTCCTGTTTCATTTGAAGCATTATATATACAGAAGAGGCTTCAGCATAACCACTTTGCTTGACATAAGAATCAGCTTAAGAAAAATTCTGTGCCAATCATTTTTTAATCACAGAAAATATCACGTACCTTGTGCATTGATAGCGTTGGGCATAAATGCATCGAGAAATTTTATTGTCTTTGTTTTAAATGCAATAAACTTGCCGTAGTACGTCGTGACATATTCGAAAGATGTGTTTCTCACGGTCCTCTCCGGCTCGTGCAGACAATTCGTCGCCAAAATTCTATCACAGATTCAGCGGTGTTGACGTTTGACTAATACACATCCGGACTACAAAGATATCTTTAATCCTAGTCTTTTATTTAGTTATATATACATATGCGTGTGTGTGTGTGTGTCTGTACATATATACATATATATATATTTTATATATGTGTGTATATATGTACACGCACTCTCTCTCTCTCTCTCTCTCTCTCTCTCTCTCTCTCTCTCTCTCTCTCTCTCTTATATATAACTCTCTCTATATATATATATATATATATATATAGAGAGAGAAGAGAAGTGTGTACATATATACACACATAAATCTATATATATATATATATACATAATATATATATATATATATATATATATATATATATATATATATGTATATATGTACATTGTACACACACACATATATATATATATATATATATATATATATATATATATGTATATATATATATATATCTTTATATATACATGTATATATACATATATATACTTCCTATAGATGTATACATTCATGTATGCATATAGGGTGAAACTTTCCTTCACTGTCTGTTGTCCCTTATTCCCATAATCTTCCATCCTTGAATTGGGAGACCTTCGTTTCCTTGGGGTTTGCCCTTTGCCCTTGCTTTTCTCTCTTTCTTTCCGTGTGTAATCTTTTACCTTCAGGGTCGGCTATAAAATGAAAATGAGGGGCCCGTCTACTCAGTCTTTCCATAAAGTACTAGAAGATATTGCTCATCTAACATCCAACTGGAAGTCTTTTCGGAGCAACCATATCCATCCTTAAGCTCGCTTCATTCCACTATCTCTCCGCCTGATAAGCCTACGTTGGACGATGGTAGTCGCCTTGCTCCTACAACCCCGAAGGGCGTGTCGAGGGACATCGTCCCTAATTGAATTTTCTTGTTCTCTTGTAATGAAATACACCAGGTAGATTGATCCATTCAGGAAGGCTGATGCTTCTTATCTCCTCTGACTCTCGCTTGAATAGATACGTATTTTGCACCGAAAGCAAACATCGACTGTGGGTGGGTGTGAGTGTGTGTGTGTGTGTGTGTGTGTGTATGTGTGTTTGTGTCTGTATGTGTTGTAGTCATAGGGAACATCCGCTCTCGAGTGATTACATTCGTGCACGTTTTTTAATATTCTTATTTCAGAAATTGTTACGTATCAACACTTAAAGCTGTTATACTGTTATACTGCCAAGTAAGTACAACAAGGAACCTTGATTTTTTAATAATGTCATTCTGTAATAACACCACGCTGATGTTTATCATTCTGTTTTTAAAAGTTCAAGAAACTTTCAAGTAGCGACGAGAAAAGACTCGTTTCATTCACTTCTCCCACTTGATATTGTCAATATTGCCACAAAAGACTGAACGTCATTTCATACGAAAGAACGTGCTAGGGTTACCAAATATTTTACATGGGGTGTAAAACCTATCATTAGCTGTGATTTACAACAAAATATGCTTACACTGAAAATCGTAGTTACGACTACATATCTCCACGACAGACCAGTTGTCTTTCATTTACTCCTGTTTTTCTCTTTTTCTTATGTTCTCATTTTTCTTAGAAGTAATATACCAAAACTAGAAATAAATGAAGCACATAAATTCATGTCTCCACAGAGGTTAATGGAAAACAAATGGTAGATTGTTTAGGAAAAGTAATTGATTTCTTATCTTGGTCGATCAAATTTAGTAGTCATCTGTTGAGATATGCGCGAGTTAATGAGAGTAACGGTATCTTAATTAAAATCGGAAATTGCTGTAAACAAGTGCAATACTTATTCGATTATTGCGAACTAATTTCAAGAAAATATAATTACGACAAGGGCAGAGTCTTAAAATGAGTGATAGGCAGGCAATTAGGCTTTCAGTACAGGTATTGATTGTAGGACCGGAATTATGCTCTTTCCTAACGGGAATCCTTTTCCCTTCAAGGTAAGGTAAGAACTGATCGTAAAGTTGACCCACTTCCACCCGATGCAAATTCATTCTTATTTTCATGGAAAGCTGGAGGAAGCATCTGCCAATGATTTGCACCCGCTTTTCTACTGTGTTTTGTTGCATATGTCTTTTTTCAGGCATTATGCTAAGGGAAGGCCATAACACTGCTAAAGAATTTTTGAATTACAGAAGACTGAAGTAGAGCGTTATTGACGAAGACCTAGCGGTTTTGTATATTTTTCTAAATTTTTTTATTTTGATACAACTGCATGAGTTCAGCTTGGGAGGTACAGAAAAAGTCAGTTACACGGCTGGGCAAAAACTGGATAGGTCTAGAGAGAAAGTGAAACACAGAAGACAAAAGAGAGGGACAGGCCTTAAGGCATTTGCCGATCATATACATATAAAAGCAAAGATGATTCTAAATTCTTTAGTTAGCTCTTTTACCACGTATTCTTCGCTTAAAATCGTACTATTGGAAACTGAAAAACTTACTTCACTTACAACAACAACAACGATAATAATAATAATAATAATAATAATAATAATAATAATAATAATAATAATAATAATATCCTTCGTTTCAGCTCAGGCCCATATTAAGAGATACACAATGTATAAACAATACAATACACAAAATTTAGATACCCGAGATGAAAAGTTATAATAATAAAACGGCTACATCCAAACAGTTGATAATAATAATAATAATAATAATAATAATAATAATAATAATAATAGTAATAATAATAATAATAATAATAATAATAATAATAATAATGGCATACACTTGTTTTTCAGTTAGAGACCATGGGCAGGCTCAGAACTCAGGTACAGTTTGCTAAAAAGAAAGAGTGAACAGCAAACCTCAATAATAATAATAATAATAATAATAATAATAATAATAATAATAATAATAATAATAATTTCCGCAGAATATACAAGGGTGGCAGGAAGGGATTTCTAATGCTGAAGATGCTGTAATAATGCTTAATAATAACAACGATGGAGAAACGACATTATTGGCAGTAATGTGAAGAACGCTTTTTAGTCTAATCACTGATAACAAAGTTTTTTTTTTTCTCCAGATAATGGCAAACCGTGAACAGCGAAATGTTTGTTTTTCTAACATATCTTGCGAACGTACACTTTTTAATAAAAAGAATCTTAACATTACAACGAAAGTTCTGATAAGTGGTATTAACATGTATCAGACGTGTCTTGAGGGTCGTCTAAGGTCTCACGTTCAGCTGATATTAACGCACGTGCTTAGAGAGATGTCTCTCTCTCTCTCTCTCTCTCTCTCTCTCTCTCTCTCTCTCTCTCTCTCTCCAACTTGAACGTAGGAATTGTGTGAGTTACTGAGACTGAACCTTGGAGAATGGTGTATTCTTGGCGAATCTGTGTGCTTGTGTATTTGTGTTCTTGAGTAAACAATATATCATCCTGGAAAACGATCATATAGTATTAGTCTGTTTCTAATTCAGTGAAATGATGAATTGCTAAACCGTTGAACGTAACATGGAGGGTATACTACAAAGGACAGTCTGTTCAGTTTTTCATGATTTTTTAAACTGAAAAATTTTGCTGTGGAGTACTTTCCGTGGGAGAATTTTAGAAAGGAAAACACACACACACGTACACACAAACACACACCAGTGAGAGTAACCGTTTCTTGTTCCGACGGAAGATCGTCTAGCCCTTAGCAAAGGCTACAAAAACAATCAATACGAGCAAACCAAGATCGTAGTTCATCTAGCTGTAGTCGGGCGTTCAAGTAGATCGCACACGATTAAAAAACCACACATCCACAAACCAATCAATCGTGGTGTTATCATCTCATATTCAACCTGAGTGACAACTTGCGGTTTACCACAAAGCACCGCAGGTCACCACATCCAAGCCGTCTTCACATTTCACATCACTCCCTAACCACAATGGCTCACCACACTCTGTGATCACACCACTACGCTTGCTCCTCCAGATTAACTTTTGCCCGGGTGATGACCCGTTTGTTCTTGGGCGCCTTGGTGGTGATAATTAGTTCTAGTTGGTTTACTATAATATATTCTTAGATTATTTTTTTTGTACTTTATTTAATCATTAGATTTTTTCCCCAGGTGGTTTACCTCTCATTATTCTTAGGTATGTTATTTCTGTATTTGCATTTGGTGTCTAGTTGGAAAATAATTGTATATTGATATTATTATTTTAGTTTTCTGTAAAAGAAAACTATTGTGCCGGCTTTATCTGTCCGTCCGCACTTTTTTCTGTCCGCACTTTATTCTGTCCGCACTTTTTTTTTTTTTGTCAGCCCTCAGATCTTAAAAACTACTGTGGCTAGAGGGCTGCCAATTGGTATGTTGATCATCCACCCTCCAATCATCAAACATACCAAATTGAAGCCCTCTAGCCTTAGTATTTTTTTTTATTCAAGGTTAAAGTTAGCCATAATCCTGCTTCTGGCAACGATATAGGATAGGCCACCACCGGCCCTGATTAAAGTTTAATGGGCCGCGGCTCATGCAGCATTATACCGAGACCACCAAAAGATGTATCTATTTTCGGTGGCCTTGATTATACGTTGTAGCGGCTGTGCAGAAAACTCGATTGCGCCGAAGAAACTTCTGCTCATTTTTTATTTGTTTACCATTGTCAGCAATGCTTAGGTACAGTTGCTCATCATTATAATTCTTATCTTGCCTATCTAAATTTTGTGTACTATATCATATCTGTCTTGTCTGTCTCTGTATATGTCCATGAACTGAAATAAAGGACAGTATTATTATTATTATTATTATTATTATTATTATTATTATTATTATTATTATTATTATTATTATTATTTCTAGATGCTTTGTAATTATTTTCCGTAGTCCTCAAATTTTTTACTGCTACTTATCCTCAGGTATATTATTCTAGAACCTTTAAAATTGTTTATCGTTTTTCGTAGATGTTTTTGCTGTTGCTTATCTTTAAGTCTGTTAGTTCAAGTTACATTAGATAATTTGGCGATATATTCAAAATGTTTACTTGACTCTTCGATTATTGACCACCATTCTCAGAATCTTTGTCATTAGTTATTCTGGGGCAAGTTATTTTTGTATATCTTTAGGCTTATAGCTGTAATTATCAGATTTATGTTCTAACCGTTGTTATGCTATTTCCAAATGTTTGTATATTTGTTTACCGTCATGCAGTCAGAGATAAGTTAGTTTTGTATACTCTCACACCGTTTAATCTTAATTTTAGAGCACTTTCCATTATTTATTCTCAGATAAATTACAGTAATTCAGAGACTGTTTATTCTTAATTTCTTCTTTAATATATTACCGCATGTCAAAGGGAAGCCTTAACTGTTATTCTTAGATTGTTTATTCTTTGGCATTGCCTTATTGTATATGGACATTCAAATATTTCTTTCAATTATGTATTCTCTTATTTTCCTCTTGTCTTTAGTTGCCATTATTCTGTTTTTAGATTATTCACAACCATCTATTCTCAAGTGTTAGCTTCCATTAGTCCTTATATTAATTAAGGTGTTTTGTTCATGGACGATTTGCTCTTTTCCACTAATGGTTTATTAACCATCATTTTTGATGTGTTATTTCGCATGCTTACCTCTCAGATTGTTCTGCTGTTCATAGCCTCTAGATATAGTTTTCCTCTCTGTTGTTTTCTATTTGGATTATAACTAAGTTTCTTATACCTTTCGGAATGTGCTATTTAGAGTGTAAATTGTGATAATTTCTGTTGTATCATGCAACTTTCAAAAAGTAATTTTCATGTAGTTATATTTTTGTATAATTTCATTCCATTTGTTTAAATTATCCAAGAAGTCAGGAAGGCGTACGTAATCCTAAATTGTTCAGAAATTAGATTATGTTTGGAAAACCTTTTATATTAACCTTTTTATGCCCCTCAAATATTCATAATATTTATTCAGTGCTCTTTCGAAATCAGTACAGCCTGGTATTATCATATTGCTGTATTTTCCACAGAATTTGCATACCGGAAGTAGAGTGACTAGGTATGAGGGTGAAGAGAACAGACGAAGGTATGCTCTTTCATCCCCGCACGCCCTCCATATGGGCCACTTGGGGCGTCGCGTTGAGTTTCCAAAGGAAGCTCAGGGTGGTCGCCTAGGGGCGCGGCCTCTTCCTTCCCGTCTCAGAGCGAAACTTGTCCCGTTAAACTTGCTCCCCGTCAGCTGCTGGGAAGAAGGCGATAAATGGTAATGTCAAGTCATAAAGAGACAGAACACTGAAATATAAACGATGGACTTTCAGAAAAAAAAATACAGTAATTTAACTCGGCTGTCATTTTTACAACCCATTATCATCACCTCGAGTCTGAGTTCTCTTGTTTTTTTTTTTTTTTTGATGGGTTTCCTTACCTGGCTATCTTCATTTCGGTTTCTTCTGTATTTCTTTTTGTTAGATATTCTACTTAAGAAAATATGGTAATATAAGAAAAATAGAAGGATTTTCTTGAAAAATAGATAAATAAACTGACGTCATGCACCGATACCGAGTACAGAAAGATGGATAATATAAATGAACGAAGAAACAACAAACCAGACACATATAAAAATAAAACTAAAAATACACAGCATCACTATATAAACTGCAAACGATCTAACCATTCATCATCTATTTTTTGGGGAGGGAAGGGGGGAGAAGGTACGGTGGCTCATGATATCTTTGTTAAATCTTTACAATGCAATCAGCCTGGCTGCTGATGATAAATATCAAGTCATTTCACATAATCTGAGACAGCTGGGTGGCATCGATTGTCGTAGTTGTTTGTTTATGCTGAATGGACTTGACAAATGTGTATCTGCTTTGTTTTGTCCCATTAGTGCTGGCTATATATCCTTTCTCATAGCAGATCAAATTCTGATTTGTAAACCATAACATATCATAATATATATATATATATATATATATATATATATATATATATATATATATATATATATATATATATATATATATATATATATATATATATATACAGTATATACACACACACACACACACACACACATATATATATATATATATATATATATATATATATATATATATATATAAAATATATAAATATATATATATATATATATAAGTATATATTTATATATATACACCTATATAAAACCCTCATTATTACGACTTTGGAAATCTCCCGTGCGTATGGTAAAATTATGTCTACGCATTTTCCTAATCTCAAGAATCACGAAAATCCATTTGCCTTGTTTGCAAAATTGCTTCCTCATCTACATAATCATATATTTCCATTTTCTTCATCTTTCAAATGACACAGATCCATTTCAGTTCGCCTTTACAATCACAGGTCGTATTTCTTATCTCTACAATCATACAATTCATATTTCCTAAAATATTACTTATATATTCTTCACCATTCCACTGTGCGATCATCATTTGGAGATAATGACTGTGGCGTGTAAAAAGGGTCCCTCACAATACCTTCCGTTTGCTCTGAGCCAAATGACACACCGGCTGAGGCCTCTTTGAGATTCTGGTTTCAGATCATTGCATTGCCATCAATCTCCTCCCTTTTTCAGAGGCTCTATTATATCTCTAACACCAAATTGAAATAATATACCATGAACCATCGTTAATTCTAATAAGTCTAATTTCATCATTCAGCTCTTTACATAACGGTAGCCGAGGAAAGCCATTTTACAGCCACGGTTATCCCAACGTGAAGCAGTATTAGCCATTTATCGCGTCAGCCGACCGTTTCAATAAAATCCCCACCACACGTTAATATCTTTTAGGCCCCCAGGGAGCAGAAAAGCTGATATTTAGCAACTCTGCTGCATAGACTGAAGACCCATTAAGCTCTTGGTCCTGAAGGCTTACAACACAATTACTGTGTCCCGAACATCAAAGAAAAACAGAGCTCGTTAAAACGACGTTACACAAATTTCAAAAGCAATTTTTTTCCCGTCGCGCTAAACACCTTTTCATTTGCAGAAAAGCTTATGGATGGAATTGCCTCAGTGAATTGTTGCAGAGTAACCACGCTCAGTGGTATATTCATCTGGTAATCAACAGTTCAAAGGATTACTTATAACATAATAAACTCTTGTGTCCTGAACTTCCGCCCTCACGAATCTAGACATCTGAACGTGGTTCAGACAAGAACTGTAATTTAGTAATTGGATAGGGATTTTCAGAAGAAAAATTACGGCTGGTAACAAAAATGGATGAAATTTCTTATATATAAGATGTCTTGGTCGATGACGAACTCAGTTTTACCAATGATGTATAAAGTTAAAAAAGATTTACGACTAATAATTGAAAACATGTGTTCATACGAAATAAGATGCGGATATTTTTTTTTATATATATAATGCAGTATTCTACTCAAACGTGAACATGTATACAAAGATACAGACATTATATATTTACACACACACACAAACACACACACACATATTTATATATATATATACAAAACATACACACATATGTATATATGTGTATATGTGTGTATATGTGTATATATATATATATATATATATATATATATATATATATATATATATATATATATATATATATATATATATATATATATCAGCTGAAGCCAAGGAAAAGCTTAAAAGAAAAACGAGAGGAAAACACTTTCATAATTAACACATCTTCGGGTCATATATACTATATATATATATATATATATATATATATATATATATATATATATATATATATATATATATATATATATATATATATATATGCGTGTGGTTGCGAATATGTGTGTGTGCGCGCGATCATGAGCGTGTTTGCATTCAAGAGAAGCAGGGTTCCACCAAAAAACATATTTCTTTCCGCGCATGTCAACTTCACCCCATTCACTATATGCTTTCGCTGCTTCTCAGTGTCAACAAGCAATGTCTAGTGTTCGATATTGCTCGGTGACCATAAAGGCAGTTTCTCCATTTAATTGCCAGTTACAATAGCATGATATGTGCTGTGTCACGCAAATGATAGATTTAGTAGTGAAATATACAACGGGGTGCGAGGAAGCTTTCATCACACTGGAAGCAGCAAAAGGCGTTTTTGGCAGACGATTAGATACAATGGAGTGCATTCAGTCTGGCATCCTTGACGCATTTTTGGTTGAAGCTTAATAAATGATATTTATCTACCTATTGCCAGGAATTAAAAAAAAACGCGCGCACACACACACATGTGTGTTTGTGAGTGCGCGCGCGTGTGTATATATGTGGCTGGGTTCAACACCCACACGCATTTTTCTATAGGAGTGGCTAAAAACGGTGTAACTCTTCCTGTTTTCAGTACACAAATTATTTTCGAGATGGGGTTGCTAGTCTATGCTCTTATCTATTCAAGCTATGACCTATTGTAGTCCACTGTTTAGCAAGTACATAATTCGCTTCTAATATTAACAGAGAAACGATAGTGTTTAGTGGAACGTGACTAAATATCCCCATCGCGTCAGTGAATCGTACTAGAACCCTTTCGTTGGAGAGACTATTGTAATGACAGAAGTATATAAATATGAATTAAGTGGCGCGAGGACGTCTCATTGCACATTTCTTGCACGCATAATAAGAGAGAGAGAGAGAGAGAGAGAGAGAGAGAGAGAGAGAGAGAGAGAGGGTTTATGACCAAAGACTGTACTCGAGTTTCATCCTACAGATTAGAATGAAATTTAATGAACACTTCCTTCCCCAGTCTGTCTACTTTACACGAGAAATAGATCTTCACTGCATTTTTATGTTCGCTACCGTCATGTGTCAGATTCCCAGAAAGCCATATTATAATGTATAGATTTTGCTTCTTGTCTTATATTCTTTCATTTTTACTTAATGTAAGTTTTTCAGACAACTTCGGGACCTCTAAGTTTCCAAGTTGAACAAAAAATAAGACGACCCTCCTTCCTCGGAAAATTTGGAAGGTATTGCATAAAGCCTCTGAACCAGTTTCCTGCTCATGACTTCACTATTCTCTCTGTAAACTAGATTCGTATTCTTCATCAGAGCAGTGAATAGATGGTGAAGCTGACTGTCTCTCTCTCTCTCTCTCTCTCTCTCTCTCTCTCTCTCTCTCTATATATATATATATATATATATATATATATATATATATATATATATATATATATATATATATATACATAAATACACATATACATGCGTATGTGCGTGTGATGGTATATGCCTTTCCCCATCGTCATTTTGTTTGAAAGTTGATTTTACAGAAGGTTTGCAAAGTTCTCCTTTAGATTTAATGATACCGTTGTTTGCATAGACCATTCATTTCTATTGTAAGAAATGTCTTATTGCATCACTTAATTTCATGGGCACAATTCATCTCAAGTTAGATCATTATTATATTCAAATTCATTTTAAGAGATAGCCGCGCAGAACGAATTCTTTCTTTTACAGACATCATCATATTTTTCTGCAAAGGAAGTTGCAAACTTATTTTTTAACTAGCAGAAGAAAGTCAAAGATTTACAAAATTGCAATATATGCCGACAAGTACTTGAATGCAGGTAATAACTGTATTTGATGAAATGAGTAAGACCGTAATTTGTTCTTGATTTGATAAGCGAAGGATTATCTTTACAGACGAACGTAATTTATGTGGTGGTAATTAAGTCGAAGTCTTTCTTGCTGCAGCAACATGCATAACGCCATAATTTAGTGCAAAATGAAAAGTAATATAACAGGGCAGCCATGGTCCAATATTACAGAACGTACCAAATACATAGTTCACTCCACCGTTGCTAATACTATAATTATTGGTTTCCTCCCTAGCTTACTCAGCAGTACCCCGGATGTGGATTCGGCCGGATGAAAAATAAGGACCAGCAGGAACGATTTCCAGCTCCGTTCACGTGATTGATGAAAGCGTGCAAAACGGCTCCAATTGCATGTCATCAGTGAACCAGAGTCCACCTGCATTTGGAACGAAGTTACGACGGAGTGAGAGGAAACCCATCTAAATATTCTTTATTTTGAGCTCAGGGCTCATAAATATGTATCTCTCTCTCTCTCTCTCTCTCTCTCTCTTTAACCTTACTTTAATTTACGATCTAAAATATGGAGAGAGATGTGTCCACACTTGAGCTGGGCACTTTAAATGATAAATTACAGAGGACGGCTTTCAGTCGCCCTCATTTTAATGGTTTGGAAAATAGTGATTTTCTTGGCATTTTGATTAATGATAGCTTTCTATAAATTTCCACAAATAAGCCATCACACGCACACACACGTATATACACAACACTTTGCATATGCATACAAGTAACAGTGAATATGGAATATATATATATATATATATATATATATGAATATATATATATATATATATATATATATATATATATATATATATATATATATATATATATATATATATTATATATATATATATATATATAATATATATTTCCATTTGGTAAATGAAATGAAATATAATTGAATATTACATTTTTACTAGGTATTATTTGAAGTACTTCAGATATGGGTAATTACATTCTTCGGCTATAATTTTTTCATCTCTTAGTGACATAAATACTCTTGAATTTATTGTCACTTAGCTAAGATTTACTACTCATTCATTTTTATCGTAGTATTACAGAGAGAGAGAGAGAGAGAGAGAAGAGAGAGAGAGAGAGAGAGAGAGAGAGAGAGAGAGAGAGATATATATATATATATATATATATATATATATATATATATAGAGAGAGAGAGAGAGAGAGAGAGAGAGAGAGAGAGAGAGAGAGAGAGAGAGAGAGAACGAGGTCTGGCAAAATTTTTCCAGCATAAGGTGAAGGTAAACACCACAAAATAAACACCAGTGATATCAGAGTTCACTGCTGTGTTGTAATGACAAGAAACTTTATTGAACCCTTCTTTAAGCTGTTACTTCCCCATCATAAGTTAACAGTAACAACAATAATAATAACTTATGCATCTGAGTTTATAGGCTAGAAAATGGCGGTTTTAAGATTGCATCACTTTAATGGAGTGTGTACTGAATGCTTAATTTTTACAATTCTTTTTCTTTTTAAAAACAAATATATGTGTATTTCCTAGCATATATTGACTGACATACTGTATTCTCTTTTTCAGACTAGAACTAATGCAATTTATACCTTGTAGTTCGTACTTGTTTCTCAGGTTGTTTTTTAAAAGTATAACGAGAATTTGAGCCTTTTCTAACAATATTTAGTACTTAGTATTCTCTGAAAGTAAAAATTACAAAAGTTTCAGTCTTCAAAGGCTTTAATGAGTTGGAAGCAAGACTACTATTTATATTTTCTAGTGGTTTAACCTAGCATGAGAGTTTGATATTGTATGACTGTATGACCCAAAGGAATAGAACATTCGCGATAAGATAAGAAGTGTATTTTTCATTTCATTTAAAGATTAAAGTTAGGGATAACTTCGTAGGCTTAGTAACTGCTCATTGTAAAACACGTACCGAGGTCTTTATTGGACACGCCTCAGGTCGTTGCATGATAACCATTAAAAACTTACGGCGTTGTGGGATTAATGGCGTTATGGAATAACATTATGGAAATATCACAAGCGCATACTTCGCTGGCCACAAAGGCCGGACCGACTCTATATCACCTTTAATCAAAATATGATAAGACTCGCTGTGATTTAACACGCCATGGTTTAATAAGTGTTTTCTCCTTCATCTAATGCTTTCACATGATGGGTAGAAAATGAGAAGCAAAGCCTATTCATAAAGCACAGCCATTGTAGCGTATTTAGACATAGCCCACGTTTGCCCAAAGGCTTTAGGTGGATGCTGTTAGGACTATAAATCTTCCTACACAGGGCCATTCAACAGCGGAACAACGCATTTAGTCAGCAATTATGATGCTAGCCCTGTTATAATTAATTTATTGCTTCTAATTGCTCTTCTCTGGGGCGCCCCGGATAATTTAAGGCAGGGGATCTCTCAACTCACAGTCCGCTCTAAACAATGATGTTACTCAAGGGCTGTTTTTCCTTGGCATCCGAATGTCACTTTCGTCCACATTCGCTCGATAGGTATAGAATTTTGATGCCCTCTGAAGAGATTTCCAAGTAAGTGAAACGCTTCGCGTCAGTAGAGTTCTCGGGCCACCGCAGACGCGTTATGGACGGAACGATGTTGTAGTTTCGTGTAAATCTGGTTAAGATGAATTAAAGAACCCATTTTAGCATATAAAGTTAGCGCACGATGGGGTAGATAAACGCTACAGCATTGGTTGCCGCCTCTCTCTCTCTCTCTCTCTCTCTCTCTCTCCATGTATATATATATATATATATATATATATATATATATATATATATATATATATATATATATATATATATATATATATATATGTATGTGTATATATATATATATATTCATATATATATAAACATATATATAAATAAAAATATATGTATATATATAGTATATATATATGTATATATACTGTATATGTATATATATTTATATATATATACATATATATATATATATATATATATATATATATATATATATATATTATATATATATATATTTCCCAGTGTCTACTGACATACAGGTATAAACTTAAGTTGTTTTCATTTGGAGAATTCAGGTATATTTTACAGGTATATTAATTCAGCCAATTATAGCAGTCCTAATCTAAATCAATTGATTTTACTAACTCGAAAATATTAAAAACTGACAAAAAATAAGATATCGTGGTAAATGAGTGCAGAAATATACAGAGCATTAATAAGAAAAACAAGTAATGAAGACGAGTAGTCAACAGTCCACTCCTTTCCACACACTGGCAAAAATGGTGTCATTAACATGAAGGCGATTATTCTCAGTTAGATGACGTCTGAATTTAGAAAGGCTCATCTTTGGTTAGTTAGAGTCTATTCTTCACCATCAGAACTCCATCGTTTCATATCGATGTGAAATGACCATTTAAATGTAAACTGTACCTATGTCACAATTAATGTTAAAGTGTGACCACTTTCGTTTTACTTTTCTTTCTATTTTACCTCATTTTGAACACAGTATCTACAAATAAACGCCGATAACTCAAATAGTCCTTAACAGTGTTGGTCCTTTTCATATCATCAAATAAAAAAGATAATTCAGTAAGTATTATTCACTGGTTTCTCTTACAAACGCTGACACTCGTCTTATTATTAGCCCATTTTCAAGCTCTGAAATCAACGGACTTAAACACGTGAAGGCAGTTGAAAGAGAAGCCATTTATTTGATACTATTAAGGCTAATGCTTAGCCATTTGTCTGTTTGCACCTTCAAAGTAAATCCAGTTATTGAAAGCGTAGTTCACACACACACACACATATGTGTATATATACATATATATATATATATATATATATATATATATATATATATATATATATATATATATATATATATATATATATTATATATATATATATATATATATATATATATATATATATATATATATATATATTTATATATATATAAACACACAGATGCACACATATATATATTGGTATAAACAAATAATCAGCTGCAATCCATTTCCCACAATTATCGTATAATAATAACAATTCAATTTTATAATCATATAAAATTGCATCAAAACATTTTTTGACATATTTAGACACTCACAAGGCGGCTTGCTTTTCACATTAGGTAGCATTCTGTATATAAAGGAACAAAAATATGTTACATTCTAGATGAGACTATATCACAAGAAGCTCACAAAATATCAAGCCCACTAAATATTCAGGTCGAGTAGAATTTTTTCGTGAAATATTAAGATCTCACAGTCTGGACGTAATAGTCATGTACGCAGAAATGCAGACCTCGTTTTTCCATGTCAAGGGTTGCCCTAGGAGCAAGAAGCCTTGCTGGCATGAGGCCACCTCAATCTACAACAACAATGTCGTTTTACCATAGAATATTACAGTAAGGTTTTCGTAGGGATATATTTATCAAATATGATAAAAAGTGACACGACCAGCTCTTGTGCCAAGCACTTCATGTGTCATGATATTTCAGTCTAGTGCATCCATTTTTACTTGACACTTCACATTTCACCCATTTCATGCCTTATGAAATTAAATTGAAAACTGTTTTTTAAGGCTTATTATGTTTATGTTTGTAACCATTATATAGAAAATTGTATTTATTTCTTAATAATTTTACTATTATAATTACGTTTCTAGCCCTTTCAGTATCTATGATACTAAAAATTATAAGCATTCTAGAAGGTATATTTTTTTTTTTTTAACGTTAGTTTAACCAGACCACTGAGTTAATATTAACTCTCCTAGGGCTGGCCTGAAAGGATTAGACAAGCTATTTAAACCTTGATAATTTAATTAAACCTAGCGACATATGTTTATCTAAGAACTAATTAAGTTAATTAGGAATATATTATAAATTATTCTATGAATCTTATATTTTATCGTATAAATGATTAAATTTAAGGAATTTTAAAATATTAAAAAGTGAGAATTTGTCATTTTCTAACAGTATATCTTTAAAGGAATATCTTCTAAATAAAATGTCTCTGGATTCTATATTTGGACATACCTTTAAAATATGCTTTACTGTTATTGTATATTACATATTTCGCACATAGGTATAGGGCATGGGGGTTACTCATCAGGTAACCATGTGTCAGTTTAGTGTGACCAATTCTTAGCCGTGTCAACATTACTGAAAACCTGCGGCAATTCTGATAGGATGATGGCCACGGGTCTACAGTTTTCTTTATTTCTCTTAATTTATTGTTAAGACTGCTTACCTCCAGTTATTTTGCCATTTCTTCTTAATCACCGCTTTGCTATCTAGTATAATCTTCTAATGGTAATAATTCTGCTGATATTGGCAGTGTTCTAGCCTCTTTTGCATAGGTGTCAGCTTTTTCATTGCCTTCTAATCCTATGTGAGATGGTATCAAACATAGAGTAACAGATATCTTTGCATTTTCATTTCATGTAATGTATGTCTAATTTCATTTATAATTTGATTTTTTGGAGTATAAGAGTTTATTGCATTTATTGAACTTAGTGAATCGCTAAAGATGGTTACTTCATTAAACTGGTTTTCATATATAGTTGTTAATGCTGTTTTTATTGCTAGTAATTCAGCAGTGAACACTGATGCTATGTTATGTAAAAGAGGCTTGGCTTTTTATATTGTTTCCGTGAGACAGTTAGTCCAACTCCCATATCATCTTTGGAACCATCAGTATATAAATGATTATTATGTGTAATTTGATATGTTCCAGAGCATACAGTTTCATAGAAAGTGGGTTATTCAATTTATTAATTGGTATTGTACATAGTTTGTTACATATCTGGGGAGCACTTATCATCCATGGAGGCATTATTTTTGTTAAAATTGTAAAATCTAATATTATAAAGATCATTGTTAATAAATAATCTATTACCTCTAATAGGGAAGGATGGGGGTAATTTTTGTATTCCAGAAACAATCTGGTTTTTAAATAAATCTTTAGTTTTTTGCTGGACTATTTATAATTTTAAACCTCTGCACATCGTTGTTATTTTGAACTTATAAGATGTGGCATTTCTCCACTTTCTACAATCAAGGATTGGACTGGTGATCCTTGAATGCTCCGTTCTTGTTTTTTCCAAGGTGATGTACTGGATCTAGCATTTTGAGAATAGTCTCTCGCCAGAACTATAAATTGACTGCCATATTCTAATATTGGTAGAACTGTCCCTTATAAAGTTTCAATAAATATCTCTGCAGCACTCCCATGAATGTGAGCTAATTTTTTTAATACACTTAAGATTTAAGGCGCCACACTGGTATGTCTTACATGGGTCTTCCAGTTCAAATGATTGTCAAAATATAGGCCTAAGAGTTTGATTCTGGATAAAATTGGATTCGTGTTATTCATGCTTAAGAACTATATCTTCTCATTTCTGAGCAACGTTTATCCCAATAAAAGATATTTGTACGCGTTTTCATCAGAAAATTTAAATCCAAATCAGATAATGCCCATTGTTCAATTTTTATTTATGGCTGCATTTAATATTCTTTGGATGTATGCTGTTGCCTGAAATGTAAAAAATGGCAAAATCATCAACAACATATCCTTATTGTTTTACATCTTTTTGGAAGTGTTTTAACTATATTATTGATGGCTAGTGTAAATAATGGTTTCTTAGTACGCTTATTGTTTAGATAATGATTTTTATTTCAAATGTTCTGATAATACTGTTTCAATTCTAGTTTGAAATGTTCTTTCTGTTAAGAAATTTCTGTATGAAAATTGGGAGTTCACCCCTTAGATTATGTCATATAGAGTTTTTATAATTAAATGTCTCCATGTTGTATCATAAGCTTTTGAATGTCAAATAAGACTGCAAATAGTGATTTTCTTTTTGTACAAAATCTCTTTTGATTTGATCTTCTAGTGATGTTAGTGAGTTTAAAAGTTGAATGATTTTTCCTACTTCCAGACTGAGTGCCTGCTAGAAACTTTATTTTTCACGATAGGGTTTAGTTAGCTGGAACCTTTCTTAAATTGTTGTTATAGCAAAAACCCCAAGTTTGCTTTAATACCAAAAAGGTAAATTTTGCTATAGTTATGCCTAACGAACAATCACTATTTGTATGTTAGCTTTATTATTATTATTATCACCATCACTAAGTTTGTTACTTATAATGTTCATGATATTAATAATGCTGATAATATTAGTAATGCTGATAATGTTAATAATCTTAAAGTCAACATCCTAATTTATATTATTATTATTATTATTATTATTATTATTATTATTATTATTATTATTATTATTTTTATTAGGGCAGAGTTGATAGTCATCGTTTAAGTCTCCGATTAGCATTATATTGTAAGTATTCTTAGCCATTTCCATGAATTACTTATTTCATGACATCAAAATAACTTTTTTCTTATAATATCAGTTTATCAGTACGAAGGAAAAATAAATGTGCATTTCTCACTTTTAATTTTTGGACGAATTTCCGGGGTCTTTTAAAGGATAGGAAACAAGGGTGACTGAGATCCTCCTGCAAGATGATTGGGTCTTCCAGAACTCTTCTCTCAATCAGCAGTTCATTTTGTGACGGTCACGAGTAAAGTGACTCGAAGTATTTTTCATTTCAGCAGTGACAAACAACTTTTATCTTTGCCTTATTCGTATCTTAGGGTCATATTGGCGTGTTAAACTTCGGAGTTTGCATTCAAGATTTCTCATCGTCTAATTCTGTACGATGATCAAGAAAATGAGGTCGGATATTCCTGACCCTTTATATTAATGGGAAGGAAATGCGAGCGCCTTTCATCCACATGTTACCGAAAATGATTATCTGCCAAGAATCATTTTTATTTGGTCAGAGTGTTTATATTGCCATGGAATATTAATAAAACAACTTTATTGGCTATAACTGTAGCAGATGTGGTAATAGAACAGAATTTCAGTGAAATTGGTTATTTCGGGTAATTTAGTTAAAAGATAAGTAGACAATGGCTAGGGAACAGTTGCAATTATGTTTTATATCAATAAATTGATCTGGGGTTTTTGCTTATTATGTTCACTTGATTACTCTCTGGTATCAGCCGCATCATTTATAACCAACAGCTGATCATTAAGGTACAAGCCTTGCTCTGAAACACAATTAAGGGTAAGAGCATGAAATTTAGAACTATGAGTAGAATATACTGGAGACTTCTGGATAAAACCAGTTTACATTATGCCAGTATCAAAGCAAAATTTTGGGACAGTACTAACTTGTTATACAAAATATATCTGGAAGTATGACATTAATATTAATAATTTTCGTGGTATATTGTCAAGGAATACATACTTTATTGGCTTTGATTTCTTGTGGTGCCTTCTGGTGACAAATTTTTTCTATTTTATTTGTAAACGAGCTTGGTGGAGGAGGGTGGATGTCTAATGTCTCCCCTACCCTCCCAATCCCCTACCTACCACGCCCCCACCCGGGGCGGACAAACAGGTTTGCAGGAGGAGGGTGGATGTGTCATATCTCCCCTACCCTCCCGATCCCCTACCTACCCCGCCCCCACCCGGGCCGGACGAACAAGAAAGATCCACTCAGATTTTATTGTTGTAGAGGATTTTAGTTCCATTTTCTATTTGATGAGCACCGTCAAGCAGTTCAAAGTCACGACTGGAAGTGCAGGTGCTTTCAATCAATTTCCCTTGTCACTCTACCTCTACGGCTCGTTGCTTTGTCACCACATCTCCGGTAATTTACGGAAAGTTAATGTCTTGGATTTATTACAACGAAAACTGTTTTAAGTGAAATTCTGTGAACAAATAAATTACGGGTTTTTGTTTTTCTAATTCCATCATTCTTTTTATTATGAAACACTACGGCCAGTAGTCTGGGAAAATAAAAAAAGAATTACGAATGATACTAGCGGAAAAGAAGAAAGAACTTTCAAGAAATTCGACATTAAAACAGGCCATTAGAACGACAAAACTTAAACTTGCGTTTAAGTAAGAATGATGTAAATATATATATATATATATATATATATATATATATATATATATATATATATATATATATATATATATATATATAACTGATTTAACACATATTAAGAAGGTGGAGTATGTGTATTAGAGACATGCCATGTCTTCCTAAAACCAATCTGTCTTAAAATCACACTCCCTTGACTGGATAAGTTCAGAATCAACTACTGTTCAGGCAAATTACAGAATCATTTTTTTATTTACACCTTCACAAGCAGGTTCTGTTCAGATCTACTTTCCATGCCTTTTATCCTTCTTTATTACCTCCTTCTAGCCAGAACTGCAACTGAAGGACATTCATCTAGCCATCCCATAGGCCTCGATTTAATATGAAAACAAGACTATTTTGTTCCACAGGTCATCCTAAGACCAGGTGATTTTGAAACAAAAATTTAATCTCTCAAGAATGTTCTCTCTCTCAATGTTTCAAAAGATACGTTGTGCATGTTTGTGTGCGATTCCAAGCCGTCATTGTCGAGGTGAACCCCAAGCTTGGAAAACTCAACCCACGTGTACGTACGGGGACGCGACTTTAGTAGAATTGAATTATCGTTTTATCTTCGACACTTATGAAGCTTCTCCACAGCGTAAATGCAACTCTGATGTCCACATCCCATTACAAAAAAAAAAAAAAAAAAGTTAGAGCTCCTATGACTGTATTGTACATAAGTAACAAAAGCCGGCGGCGGGACGCGTATAATACTTAATGAGATAACCTTCATTGATGTCCCTACTTCCACGCGTGGTCAAAAGAACCATACTTGAAATATAAGAACTGGGCCGAAAAATATCTTCGTTGTTTTAATAAAACAGAATGAGTGAATTTCATCCGCGTTATTTTTCTAACGAACTGAATTTTTCTTCATTAGCAAGTGAATTTTGTTATGCTTTTTAGGATCCAGTTACTGTTAAAACTGTAATTCAGAAAATAAGAATATTACAGAAAATGTCTTTTTAACGACAGAATCATACAGTACCTCAGTATTCAAGGGCAAGTGCTGAAATGATAAAGTGTAATCTCTTGATAGGAACGTAGCAAAGTGACATTTGTGATTATTGGTAAAAGGTGAAAGGTTGTTTTCAATTCAGACTTCAAGGGAAGCAGAATTTTTAGATAGTGGAGTGATTCCTCCAGCATGTCTGTCCATCTCTTCCACACAGAGGCATGTACACACACACTATATACATATATATATATGTATGTATATATATATATATATATATATATATATATATATATATATATATATATTGTAATAGTATATATATATATATATATATATATATATATATATATATATATATATATATATATATATATATATATATATATAATATATATATATTATGATGATAGCATGAGAAGAAGAGTGAGTATCAGAACAGGTGAAGAGGAAATGCATCAGCGTGTGCAAGGACTGGGAAAAACTATGATTGTTTATGGAAGATTAAGTTGCAATGTATGAAGTGATATTGAGCCAGTCTCCTTTAAGGAATGAAGTAAGAGAGAATTATTGCGGATTAAAAATAACAGGGTGAAGCTGTTGAGAAAATAGTTTGCCTACTACAGTAAAAGATCTGAAAATGTGAGAAATATGGAGATGTATAGAACTGGTAAAAAGGCTTAGAGTAGGTGAAATCATGGATCTTAGCACTTTTAGATGGTTCAGTCATATGGAAAAAATGAAGGACAATTAGTCTGCGCAAAATGTATAATTCGCAAGTGTTAAGAAAGAGGACAGGAAGACTTAGAAAGTGTTAGTTAGACTGTGTGGAAGAGACAATGGAATGGAAGATCTTTAACATCCAGCAAGTGAGGGAGTATGTGATTGTCACAGAGAGAGAGAGAGAGAGAGAGAGAGAGTGTGTGAGGAGTTTAATGCGCTGCTGATGAGCCTTCTGCGTTGGTGCATGGAGCAATTAATGTTGTGGAAGCTTTCACACAAGGGGTTAATCAACGATTCAGCATTTAAAGCATGACCATGGTAGCAATCATTGCCTTTTTTTCTCTAAAGCCACCCTGTGGCAGATGAAATAACAAGGCCGTCCAAGAGCTTGGTATAATGTCTTATATATAAATATTTATATATATACATATGTATATATATTTATACATACATCATTATATATATGTATATATGTTTATACATACATACATACATATATATGTATGTATATATATTTATATATATGACATTATACCTAGCTATTGGAGGGCCTTACGATTTCATATCTTTAAACATTACCTAATTAGGTTACCGGAGTATTTTCCATTAGAAAGACTTTCTGAAACGGCTTTCAATCTCCGTCGACTCGGGACTAAATCGCGTCGCACATTAAAGCAGAAAAGTGATTTTGCATAGTGAGGTTCCACTTGAGCGATTAAAACTTTAAAATAATAGAGATTTTGTCAAGGCTTGATTTCAAGGGTAGGCTATGTAGTAAAACTAGTATTCCTGTGGCACTGTGACAAAGACCGAACGTTCTCTGCGTGAGTGGGAATTAGAAGTGAAAGCATATCAACACTTTAATGATTCTTGTTTGTTAAAAACTTTCAAGGATTAGGGAAGTGTCTGTAGGTGCCTACAGAAGAGCATCGCTGATCAGGATGGAGTTCTGTACACCATGATTGTATTTCCTGTAGTCGTCTATTCCAGATTTTTCCGTTAGAACCTGCGACAGTATTTTTCATCGGAAGAGGTGATGGTATCGCGAGTATCTTCCTTAACCCATTTCCCGAAATGGTCTATTTCTATATTATAACGTGACTCTCCCCCGAGCATCCTTATCTGCTCAGAACAGGCCTCCCAAAGCGGTAATGCAAAATCTTGGGGGTAAAATGGCGCTTTTGGGCCCCTCAAAATATGTGTACTTGCCTTTGTATATCAAGAAAATTTTACATACATTTGAATATTTGAATTGCCTCAGCATAACGCCATCGTTTGGAGTGAATGGGCGCCTCTGAACGCGCCGAAATGTGTATAAAAATTCTCCTATTTAGATTGCGCGATTGAGAATAATCTGTAAATGGAGAGGCCTTGTGCGCATTAAGAAAGCATCTCAGCGGCAGAAGGAAGAGAATGAGACGTGATTTTCCATATCTATTTGTTACCTACTTCCCTAATAGTTATTTGAATTACTAGTGTCTTTGATTTTTAATTTAACACTAATTTATCTACGCTTTCAGTTGGAATATACTCACATTTAGAATAGGATTTAGCCTATAAGCTAAGTCACCTTCTCTCTCTCTCTCTCTCTCTCTCTCTCTTCTCTCTCTCTCTCTCTCTCTCTCAAAGACACACACACACACACACGCAAACACATGCACACGCACACCCACACACACATACAAATACAGTAAGACTAGAAGATAAAAAACCTTATATTGAAGGGCGTGATCAATGCAGAATGTCTTTATGTTGTTCTGGAACTAAAATTATTACAAGTCATTGTAAGAATTAAAAAAGCAATACTGAAGCAGCAAAAAATAAGGAGAAGGGTCCGTAACCTTGATAACGAAAGGATTATGTGAGTTAAATGGCAGAAGGATTGCTTAGAATTAACAGCGAGGTAATTGTGAAATAATTGATCAAAGGAATACAGATGATTAAGTACAAATAGAAACGATTTTCTGAGGAACTTTTAATGAAAGTATTACATATGAGTCATTACAGGATAAAATCATGACTCAACAAAATGACTGCTTGCAGGGTTGCAGTAACTGATAACGAAAAGGAAATACATACTGTATATATTGAGGCACCAAGGAAATTGACTGAACTTTATATTATTAACGGTGAAAAGATTTCCTAACAGCGATAAATAAGACTAATAAAGAAAGCAGCTTAAAAGAACTGATGGAAACAAGGTCAAGGGTGGTATAATGAGAAATGAAAGGAGCGCGTGCGTTATAGTGCATTGACAGCATGGTAACTCGTAATGGAAAAATGGTGGCCTTCCGGTAAAGTGAGCAATGATTAGGAGCAATGATATAGAGATTTCAGAGTTCCGAAATCAGGGTCCTGAACTGATCAGGATATAGTTAATGGGTCTGCCCTAGAATTTTCTGTCTCTTACATACTTATTCGGTTAATCGTTAAATTACTTCGTAGCCAACGTTCTTTTCTCATTCGTTCTGCAACAAAAGAATGAAAAATGAATAAATGGTATCATCGTGCATTATCGAATGCAGGATCAATACTAAGAATATATACTGCGTTAAGGAAGTCTTGAAAGGATTCCATAAGACTTTTACTGAGAAGACTTCCTATGAATAATATAGCATAAAACAAACATGATTGCTTTTTTTAACAGTAAGGTGATAAAGCTTTGTAATCCAAGGACAAATTAAAAATATGGGTTTTACTGATGTTCCTCATTGAACAGCACCCAACCAGTACTTTTGAAAAAGATTTTTTCTTTCTTGGGCCCACGAAAATTCACCGATGCTTGTTCCCCACATTCACTATTCTTGTCTGAAGGAAGGCGAGCAGGCCGATAGAAGGGCTTAGGCTAATGGAATAGGAAAATGCATTGCGCATAAGCACGATGTGTTCAGTTCAAGATCGTTCCTTCCGCCAAGAGGTTATGCTACTGGCTTGTTTGTTTGTCCTTTTGTCAGCAGGACTACGTGCTTGGATTTTCACGAACATTATTCCAAAGCGAGGCCTCGTGACTGGTGACAAGTGATTAGATTTTGGGAAAAATGGATGTGTAACTTTTGAGGAGAAGGAACCATCAGAGGATAGATTGGATTGAATTGGATTATAAAAAAATTTAGGCCAAAGGCCAAGCGCTGGGACCTAGGAGGTCGTTCAGCGCTGAAAGGGAAATTGACAGTAAGAATGTCTGAAAGGTGTAACAGGAGGAAAACCTAGCAGTTGCACTGTGAAACAATTGTTAGAAGAGGGCGGAAAGTCAGATAGAAGAAAGAGAATATGAACAGAGGTACAGAAAAATGAATGAAAGAGGTTGCAGCTAGGGGCCGAAGGGACGCTGCAAAGAACCCTAAGCAATGCCAACAGTGCACCGCGTGAGGTGCACTGACGGCACTACCCACCTACGGGGTTCAGGGGATAGATTGCTCATAGTTATCGTAGATTTCGGAAACCAGATTTATTCATTACTTCTTCAAAGAAAGTCTGACCTGGAGGTTATGTCTCCTTAAACTGTAAGAATTAGTTTGGATCCCGACAGCTGACCCTATCCTGGTAAACGAGAGTGTTCTCATCGGGGTCTGACATTGTCAGAGGTATGCACTCTCATTATATTTTTTACTTGCTTATATAGTACAGTATTCTGATGAAAATATTCCTTTCGCCTTTTATTTCTGAATACGGTAGGCGGACTAAGGAGTCAAAGTTGCTATATAGAAGAAATCTAGCACTTGAAGCGAACGGAAGGGAATAACATGGTCCTGAGTTTAATGAAAGTTAGATTAAATGAAACGTGAGACCAGTCAGCCATTTATGCAAAAGGAAGCATCTTGATGTGATGGAAGTGCGGGAGGCATTAAATTTAGAGGTGAATGAGGATGACTGAGTAGGCTCCAAGATGTGCTACTGATATGGCTTTTGCGTAGGTATGGTAATTTTGATACGTCGATTTACTAGTATGTCGACACAATTACGACCACTATAACGGTTTACTTTTTGCAATAGCGCAGCCAAATTTTCACTGTCGCAATAGTTTTGCCCTTCATGGATACAAACAATGCATCAAAATATGTTTTAAGAAAGTCTTTCTGGGAGTATTTCTTATGTATATGAACAAATCATCTATCATGTATTTTGTTTTTTAACCGTGTACGTGCTTCAAAACTGATAAACAAACAAAGAAATCCTATGTTAGTATGTGTCGAGGACTTACTGAGTGAGAGGGTTTCATTTTGTGTTGCCATCTGAGGCACATATTTTTGCCATTTAACAAAGGGAAGAAAAGAGACCATTTTAAACTGAATAGCCCAAGGTGTGGCAGGGTTTCCTTGTGGTAGCTTATACCAAGGTAAGTGATGATGGGACCAAGGCCCATAGAATTGAGTATGGGTATATTCTTTAGACCTTCGGTAGGGCCTGGTGGATGGGCGGAAAAGTTTTAGGAGGGGGAAAGGACGGGGGGGGGGATTGTCCCAAACACCCAGGACTTGGCCTTACATGCGAACTGGAGGCACATACAGGAAAACGATTATTTGTCCTTCTCGCCCGTGTCAATATGAAAAGCGTGAACAGAGACGCGATAATGTGTGTCCACCGACCCCTCCGATGTTGGGCAAACATCATCTACAAACAGACAGTCAATGGGCAGATTCTGTAGCCTTTAAACCCCCATCCCCTGGAAGTCTCCTGTCCTCAGGAAGCCCCCCAAGCAACCCAGACAGCATCGCAACTCCCCTCCCTACCCCATCGCCACCACACCCCACCCACAAAGCATCCGGTTCCCCAAGCCGTAGCTTCGTGTATCAGATCGCTTGCACACACGCGGCCTAGTGTTTGTTTTTCGGAATGGTTTTTGGAAGGAAGTGATTTGGACCGTGAATGGCGGGGTTTTTATTCTGTCCTTTCTTTGTCCCCCTCTTTAGTTTTTAGCACCGAATCAAAAGGGCTTCATCTTTTATCTCCCTCTTCAATCGCTGTGCTTTATAGTTGGCGCATCTTCTGGACAGATGTGTTGCGAATATTTCATGACCTCATTTCAGCCGGGGTGTCAAAACGTCGGGTCTTTAGCGATAAAAAGAAGACCTCGGATAAAGCTCTCACAACACACTCCGCCGTCCTTCGTCTGTTAACTTTGATGACACTTCTTCGTCAATACTACGCTAATGTCAATAACGCAAAAGTCGTCTTATTTATGGACATATTGATTCATAGGTTTAATCGCGACGCGCGGTTCTCGTATCATTCATGGAACTCTTTTCACGAGAATGTTTGCCGATAAATATTTAAATCATTATTTGCATCACTGTGTACCTTTATGTTTTGTGAATAAACATGCTTTTCTCACAGGTTTTCCTCTATCAAACGACCAGTCGCGCATGTTAGCGAAATACGGTGTATATATATATACATATATAAATTTAGATATATATACAGGGTGTTTCGAAATTATAGCCCATCCCCCCCTACAGCATAAACTAAAATTGATATGGACAAAAACAAAAGTAATTCAGAACAAGTATTTATTTAAGTTTCTCTCTGAGTATTTAATATTTTGTGTGGCCTCCATCTGCCTGTACCACAGTCTGCATTCTTGAGGGGTATGATTTCAGCAAATCGCAAAAAAGCTGAGACTCAAACTCCATTTCCCTGAGCACTTCGGTCACCTCTCTTCGCAGGTCGTCGAGGTTTGGTATACCATCATAGTTCACTGTGCGCGCTTTAACACGATCCTTTAAGATACTACCAATGTTTTCACACTTGTTAAGGTCAGGGGAGCTACCTGGAAATTCACTTGACGAGAAGAAATCGATACCACTGTTTCGAAGCAGCTCCTGTGTCTGAAGAGCCTTGAAACATGGTACCTTATCATGCAAAAATGTGACTTCTTCAATAGATAACACATTTTCAGGATCTTTGAGGAAAGGAAATAGTCCACCAGTAAGCACAGTTTCTCTGAAGTATTCGCCATTCCATGACTGTCCTTTTTCTTTGATGATCCACATTAACCGTTTGGCTGTGAAACAGAGAAAAATTCTCAAACATTCAGGAAATTTCACAACTTGGCGATAGTGCACGTCATCGCTGATATCATCCAACTTTGCAGCCCAAATGATGTCATTTTTATGATTTAGCTTCCTGAATGTGTAAATGAAGAATTCATCTGATGCATCAACATGGAGAAAGCCAGCTTCATCCCAATCTTTAAGAAATAAACCACAAAACCATGCACGGTCTTCTCTCTGTTACTGAGTGATGTTGGGCTTGCTGATAACATGAAATGGCTTGATACCAGATTTTTTCAACTCACGATATACAGCCTCAGCTATGATGTCTTTTGACTACTGAGAAAGGACTTCAGGCCTTCCAAGATTCTCACTCTTTTCACGATGACGGTCATATGCATTTTTGTTCCAGTATCTTTTAACAAAGGAGTCATCTCTTTTAATGTACTTAGCTATCCAGGAACGTGCAATGAAGGATGCGCCAGCATCCCTGGCCTCTCTGAAGGTTATAGCCCGGATTTGGTCAATCCATCTGATTTCCTCTGAGTCGTTAGCCATGGCTGTATCTAACTCCGTCACTCAGTCTGAAAAACAAGAAATGTAAAATGAAAAATAGCTTAATAGAAACTTAAAATAATGTACTTGGAGGTAGGCTATAGCAGAAAAACTTCATAACTTTCCATTTGTTCTGTGAAGGGGGAACTCTAATTTCAAAACACCTGGTATATATATATATATATATATATATATATATATATATATATATATATATATATATATATATATATATTTATATATATATACTGTATACATTATATATATATATATATATATATATATATATATATATATATATATATATATATATATATATATATATATATATATATATATATATATGCACTGACATGAAGCAATATGTGGATTAATTATATAACTGTATATATTGTATAAGGAAATAAATAACATGTATTCTTCCTCATGTCTATTGCATTAACATTACTTTGCTTCCCATATCTGAATCTAGTTAGAACTCTTAAGAACTACAGAATACAAAGAAAGACTTAAACTTTCAGATAAGTGGTCTCTTACTTCTGTCCAAGTCCATTGAGATTCACTTTTGAGTGAACAGGGCGATTATGGTTTTGCTAGCTGTAGAAAAACAATGATTTGTCGTTTCTAACGTCATGCATTGTAGCACTCCGTGAGCAAATGAAGGTTTAATACAAATCTAGCTACTTGACCTCAGTTAATGACGATCTTTATAATTCAATGGGCTATTTCATTGCATAAAGATATTTCTTATAGTCTTCTTCCCTTATGTTGAAATATATACATGGAATCTTTCTTTACATTTTATGACTACCTATATGTTCTTTTCCAGGGTCCTTCTATACAATAATGGGATGTAAAGTACGTGGTGACTCGCTCATCAAAAAGAAGTTGGGTTAGGTCGTGGAATCTTGGTCTTTTTTTCTTATATGCGTATGAGGAAAGGTTAAATAATATTGTATGGACTGTACAGTGAAAACAATGCTAGGATAAAGAAGAAAGGTCGTTGATTCTTTCAGGCACTGAAGAGATCCGGGAATATCGCACAACATCGCAATTCTTTTATGCTAATTGAGGCGTGACTCTTACTGTAGGGCGGGGATTCTCTGCAAAGAAACTAGGGAGGATGCTTGAGAAAACCTTACCTACTTACAACGTACGTGAAATTACACTTTTTGGCAACAATAAATATTGTTTTTTTTCTTTAATGAATGGAAGCAAAAAGAGGATCGTTCTCTGACAAGCATTATCGCTATCACTGCTATTACTGTCATTCTACATCGTGCAAAATTCCATAATCAAATAAACGCCTCTGAGTTAATGCCCCATATCCCGACAGTGCTTCATGTGATTCTGCTCCAATCCTGCCTAAGGAGATTATTATCACTGATGTCACAAACCTTTTCAACCTCCTGCCCAGTGAGCAAGTCACCATATATATCCTACTATTTAAAAGCGGATCCACGAGGGACTGTTGAAGTGAATGGCCTACGTGTTGTCGTCAATAGAGTAAAGTTGATTAAGCTTATTTATATTTCTAAATTGACACAAATCCAGAAAAGTAAGGTTTGCGTAGGTAATCTGTTACTGTGTATGCCTAAGAAAAACTTATTCATATGTCACAAATAGATATTGTTCTTTCAATTTCCATGAACTCACTATCTATTGCAATATCGACTTTCTGAAACGCGCCAGATCATTACGCTCATGTGAGGCGGTTAATTCCTTCATTCATCCTTTACGTTCAAAATTTGGATTTCTGTAGGCCTACATCCAAAAGGAGAAAAGATTACGGTTTGTAAGTATGCTCTACGTAAAAAGGATCAATTTCTAACTACGGTGGATGGCCATTGAAAGATGTTAACTGTAAGTTGATAATTTTGGGTCGAAAGTAACTTAGCATTTTGTTTAAGAATCATTAGTAGTGAAAAACTGTTAAGTTATTTTCAGTTCGTGTATTAGTTTGATATTTTTTAGAATATTGCATCAGTTACATAGCGGTTTTGTCTACAAGACATCGGATACCCCATGTGCTCAGTATGATAAGCATGTATGAAATAGAGGTACTGTTTATTGTCTGTGATAGGATATTATGTAAACGAAGTTTGCTAGCAATCTTTCTTAACTAAATGACCATTTGAAAGGTGTGTTGTGTGCGAATATTAGGAAAATATTCTTATTCAAATGAATATATACTGCGTGAAATAAGTAAATTGAATCGAGCGTTATTATAAGGCATCATAATCAGAATTTTCTCAAAGCCAGTAAGAAAGTACACAAAATATATAGAGAGGTGTAACAGAGAAGAAATGCTAGGACGCTAATATTATAATTACTTTTTGACATAACTGTTTTATTTACTTTTACAAAAACAAAAACTTTCACCATTCAGATTTTCAAAATGGCTCGAGGAATGAAAAACATAATTCATATATACAACTTTTAACATCATTGTGACCGCTTCAGGAAGATTTAGTTGAGATCATATTTGAAAACCGGCCCTGCTTGGTTAATAACTGGGTAAAACTGCTGGATTTTTATTTCGAAACCGCAACTATTGCATTGTAAAATTGAACTATAGAAATGGTAAGTAGAAAACGTTGACAAAACTAAAAATAATTAAGACACATTCAGTAATAATGCTTATAGTGACAATAACAGTTACTGTTAGTATTATTTTTATGCAGTGAAGTAAATAACCAGGTAACCCATTCGTCTTATGTTATTCAATTTCACGCAGAGATGTGAGCCGTCAGCTTAAATAAATTTTACATAATAAGAAAAAATTAGAATGCGTCCGTTGTTTTCGCATGAAATATATGTAATCATGTGTATAAATCACTGCTTGACAGAACAGCGAGTTTTTTTTTAACATTTAATCCAATGCGAATTTGGTTCTCCAGCATCGCATAAGTCCTTTTTTCGTTAGGTCATTGCAGTTTTCTTCGTTACTTTCCTAAGTCTTCCTTTCATGTTAGTCAAATAGGCAAATGCATAAAATCCGTTTCATACCTTTCATAAAAGCCGTTAAACATTTTATCGTCTTGTGACAACGAACATTTTTAGCCGGTCCTTTAGTTCATATGGGCTTGTTGGCACTGCTGTCTCTCCCACCCTCCCGATCCCCTACCTACCCCGCCCACACCCTGGGCGGACAAACAGGTCTGCAGGAGGAGGGTGGATGTCTCACCTACCCTCTCGTTCCCCTACCTACTCCGCCCCCACACGGGGCGGACAAATCGGTTTGCAGGTGGTGGGTGGCTGTTTCATGTCTCCCCTACTGCCATCCGGGGAGGACAAACACGATCCACTCGGATTTTATTATTATAGAAAGAATTATTTCCTATTTCAGTTCGAAGGCTTATGTTTCTCGACTTGTTACTTACATCAGCCAGGTGCAAGCAGAGCCCGCAAGAGCCTTTAAACGAACGCGCACGAAATGTGAGAAAGTTTTCGTGCTTGAATCTCGGTGTTCCTGGAAGCATTGTTCGAGACTCAGAAACATAGAAAACAAAAAAAAAAAGTCAGGTTCTTGAGAGAAAAAGAATGGAAGGGATTACGTTCACAAAAAAGAAAAGTAGATAAAGACCGAGGCGAAGTAATTAGCTGTCATTAAATGTTTGTTTTACATCGTTAGAAATTATGCTTGAGCTAAACTCTACAAAGTAATGGGCTGGAGTCATTTCCAAGTAGAGTAATTAAATGTAAATAAGTATATATTTATGGGGAATTATTTAATAACTGTGAGTAATTCCAGTGTATAATATAGCCGGTTAAATGGCTCTTACGTAGTGCAGATTGTTAGGGAACCGTCGGTCGTAAAGATTTTAACGGCCAAATAACTGCCTTCTCCCAATCTATTGACGCCCATTAACTTCCATTACATTCTATTACATCTATTACATTCTATTTATGGATGAAAGCTAACAACAAAACGACTGCGAGCTAATTGTTCTTTTCGAGCTTTCTTTCAGCCGTGCGAGGGGCCTTAACTCAGCAGAGTGACTCGTCCTTCCTGAGTGACCCAACAGAAGCAGAGATTCGTCGGAGCGTCCACGACGAAAACGAAGGTTCTATAGACGGTGCCTCGACTCTGAGAGGTTTAGTTACGGTTGTATTCAAACAAGTTTGTTGGGGATTTCAAAATAATTTAAAGCATACTGAACTCTCATACCTGTTCCAGCCATGGCGAAATGTACAATTATGCAGTGATTATGTACAAGATAGAGAAAGTGCCTGTGCATGTATGCTATGGATAAACTTAGTTTTAAAGATTTAGAATTTCAGATAGTCAAAACCAAATATCCCACATATCTCGTGTTTGAAGTGTTATAGTTCATATCAGCTGGTCGTGGAATGCCACTCGGATGTCGCGGGTTCGCGTGTCCCCCAGGCCGATGAAAAATCATTGGCTCTGTATCATGATCAGTTACTGCTGCAGTGTGGGGTCTGCGGTGGGAGGCTGAAACCAACATTCTTTGGAAGCTTGAATTTCAAGTCAGTGGCTCCTGTGTGCTTGTTCCAGGTGAACAGGTTTCATCTACCGAAATAATAATAATAATAATAATAATAATAATAATAATAATAATAATAATAATAATAATAATAATAATTAGATCATTCCGTTAGTCCAGGAGAAAACTCAACATCTGATTACTCTCAGTAAAGCAAATCCCAAAGGTAATCCAGAAATCACAGCTGATCGTATCTAATTTTAAGTCGTCGACCTCACGCCCTCACTGCACACTCTCAGATCTCCATGCACGCGGGTAATTCCTTCACTGTCCTTTAAATATGCATCCTGTTTCACTGTCTTCCATCTTGCTAACCACCCTCTCCCAACACTTGTTTCATAGTGCAATTGCTTTGAGGTTTTCCCCCCTGTTACACCTTTCAAGCCTTTCTACTCTGAATTTCCCCTTTAGCGCTGAATGACCTCATAGGTCCCAGTGCTTGGCCTCTGGCCTAAATTCTATACTCCATTCCACTTACTGTCTTGGCAACCATGCCGTGACAGCGTGTGAGCTGGACTCTTAATGCTACTAATTTAAGTCTGCGAGCACAGAAGCCGTCCTGAAATATCGAGTTCCTTCTGCTGTTACTATTTCTGTGTACTTTTGTTTGTGCTGCTGCACTTTACGGTCGACAGATCATTCAATTTGGAGCACTAGTAAGTCTGCTGGGGTTCCGAAAGGTGGCAATTTATAGTCATCGAACAATGATGCGATTCCTTCTAATATGAGAGCCAGTATTCTCCATTGTAGATAAACGAAACTGGGTTTCAAAAGTAATACAATTTTTTTCTTTGGTCTGAACCTATTATATACACCTATTTTTTTCTTTATCGTTGTTCTTAGTGTTTATTTTAGAGGAAACCAGGGTCTGCAAAGGATATCATTCATGTGAATGTTCTCGACATCTCTACCTTGCAATTCTGTCGCAAAGATTTGATTACACAATGTAATTTTCACCACTGGAACTAACATTTAAGAAAACCAGTAATTGTCATATTCTAAAATTCAGTTGTAGAGTGATAAATAAAATGAACGGAAGTAGAGAAAAAATTCAGGGTTGAAAGGAACGAAGGCGAAGCCCTGGATTACTCATACATATAATTGTAAGAGTAGGGACGTGGAGAACCTGTCGGGTGTCACAAGATCGCCTGAGAGGAAAAGTGATTCTCTCAGCCAATTTTCTGCCATTCAAACGATGCCAGTTTCAGCTACGTTCAGAAGTCGGGGACAAGGAGACCATCAGATTTTTGGATCCTCAATTTCTTGAGCTTCAAGGTGAAATGGGATTTTTAGTTTTCTGTAAAAGAAAACTATTGAGATGGTTATTTGTCTGTCCACCCACACTTTGTATGTCCGCCCTCAGATCTTAAAAACTGCTGAGGCTAGAGGGCTGCAAATTGGTATGTTGATCATCCACCCTCCAATCATCAAACATACCAAATTGCAGCCCTCTAGCCTCATTAGTTTTATTTGATTAAAGGTTAAAGTTAGCATGATCGTGCGTCTGGCACCGTTATAGGTGCAAAACAATACAGGCGACCACCGGGCCGTGGATGAAAGTTTCATGGGCCGCGCCTGAGAGTTTCATGGGGCGTGGCTGAGTGCTTCATACAGCATTATACGCTGTACAGAAAACTCGATTGAGCTGAAGAAACTTCGGCGCATCTTTTACTTGTTTTTATTAAGCTTATAAATTCCCAACTTACTTTAATGGTTAGGATCACACAACTTTGCAACCTTTTGCAGAAATCTCTAATCTACTGTAGGTCAAGGTGGATGTCTGGTTAGATGTTTCTTTCGTAAACTGGGTAATAGTTTTTGGCTACCGAAGTTTCCTGAAAAATTTTACTTAGCCTCTCAAAAGGTTTTGGTAACTAGGGTTTTCATATACGATATTTTTTGGGGGAATAACGTATTTATCCGGAACATGGTACCATATCTTAGAATAAAGTACATTCAAATTCCCGTGAAAATGTTAAACACCTGCATTTAATGTAAGAACCATTGCAGTGAAGCAAATCAACAGAAACTCCTTCAGATATTTACTCTTTTTGAAGGCTATGTATAATGAATACATTACTTAACCACAAAAACTATTCAACCCTGTCACCGGACAACATACTTAAGATTTTCAGGTCCGTAATAATTTCGCTGATAATATATCAGATATTATCATTACGATATCTAGTGCAGAGCGTTCGAAAGAATCGATACAACTAAGTCGATATGTGGTATGTTGTACTAGGGGTTTTCGTTCAGTTGACGCTTCAGTGCATAACACCATCATAATCTACTTTGACAGAAGGGTTGATGATTAGAGGAGACAGAATGATCGACATCTCTGTCAACACTTCACTATTTAGTCTAGCGGGAAAATAAATCAATTGATCTCTGCCTGAGGGGATTACGAGGTTCCACGTCAGGCACAGCTGTTGTTAGTGATACGTCTGCCTGCTTTATGTTTGCTTTTAATATGACCAGACTGTCGTGATTACCAAGCAACGTCAGCCATAAACATTCAAAATGTGGGAAACTCCTTGACGAGCGAGCCGAAGGGGGATTATAACCTAAAGGCAATTTATGCAGGTAATGCATAGTATTCTCAGTACAGTGATATTTGCATATGGAAATATAATCATATATTAATAAAATTGCACACATTATTAATATAATGCAAAATAACAAACTCATTTCCATATGGGATCTTTCAAACAATCATAGTGAAATATCTATAGAAAAAGGTTGCCTTAATACGTACCTATATACTGTATTTTTTTATATTATATATACTGTATATATATATATATATATATATATATATATATATATATATATATATATATATATATATATATGTGTGTGTGTGTGTGTGTGTGTGTATTGTATGTTTAACGTGGTAATAGCCACTTTGGTCTATTTCATAAGAACATACGTGTGCACATGTGAAAAAATAATAGTATTATTAACACGGCGTTTAACTGTCCACAAGAATGGACCAGTTTGTATCGAAAGTTTTGAATAAAGTGCTCTTTTAGGCAACGTCTGCCAACTACTGAAAGCGGCGAGAGAGACAGAAGAAAGAGTAAGATGAGTTGCTACACATAGGTTGAGTGAGGAGTACCCGTCGAGGCCCTCCTGTCTTCAGTTATAAAATAAATTTTGACGGTTACTAAACGCTCACTCTCTCTCTCCCATCAACCCCATCCTCCATCTGCGACCCATAACAGTCAACGAATGACGAGCGCTAATTTTAAGCGTGCATCTCGTTTTTGTCTTCATCCGGTTCCGACTGACCCTGCGTTCCTGGAGCCTTGGCCCTTGAGCAAAGCGGAGGTGATGGCGGGTGTTGGGGTGGGGGGGGTGGGGTGGGGGGAGCAGTGGCGGGGAAATTTAAGCGAAATAAAGTGACTGACGTGAGATGAATGATCAACGAGTGTGAGAAACCTGCTTTTGGAATCCACGCTTAGGTCTAATCATAAGGCTACCTAACTGTTCATCTCAGCAACAGAAAGAGAGAGAGAGCAGATGATACCTCTGTAATCGGTGTGGGTCCAGGCACATTGGAGCTCCACCGTACTTTTCCGTCACAGTATTAACAACTGACACGTCATCAATTTGCCCGTTTTTCAGAAACACCAAGTCCATTGGAATAAGTCTAATATTTACAAGCTCCTGGATAAGTGGTAACATCAGTCTAATATTAATTTTCAAGCTCCTTTCATTTAATACTCAGCCTGAAACTTCATTAAGATCAAAGCCATGCCCACAAAATGAAATTTCATTATTCCCTCGAATAGAAAATGAGCCAGTTACAACAACTATAGCTGGGACGCCGAACGCATGACTCCTGCCATTTGTTTCTCTTCAGCAAACTTTTAATTAAGGCGGGAAGTTGGTTACTTTTCTTCACTAGTTGTCTCAAACTCGGCTGGAACAGACGCGTTTCGTCGGTCGTTGCAGCCTCCCGCTAGTGGCACTTATTTTGTGAGTTAAAATGTAGTGGATATTGGCCATTCGGTGGAATTTTTAAGTGGCAAGCCTTTTCTTGCCTTTGGAAGTGAAACCGTGGAAGTACGAGCGAAGATTGATTGTTAACCCATATTGATATTTCAAACGGTCTATCCGTGAGCCAAGAAAATACGGTTAATCTTCGGTCAACAGCCGACATTTTCAAGCTACGTTGACAACATTAGCAACGCATTTATAGGTAAGGTAGGTCTGCACGCACCGATGTTTATTAGAGGTTAGTAAGTTTCGTATTCATACAATTCACATCCGCCTGTCAAGCCTCTAGGGAGTGATTATTTGGGCGGCCTCTAGCTTCTCTTGTGAAGAAATTTTGGTAAAACTGAAGGCTACCACGGCCTGATATACCGCCAGCCGGAACTTTTAAGGCCTTATGTTTATGTTTTTGTTTATGTTTGTCTTTTGTTTATGTTTATGCATTTACCGACTTTTGTGTATGATTTTACGTTCACACCCAAGGGGCTGTTACTAAACACAACGCCCACTTTTCACTTGAACTGGTAGTTGCCGAACCAGATGGGCGCGGTAGTAGTCTTCAGTTTTACCTAAAAAAACTTAAGTCATATCGTACTTCGTTGCCGATAGAAGTAATGGTTCAGGTAGGCTTATTTCCATATTTTGCCTGTGATAACATCGGGAAGGGGTTGAGCTAATTTATCTACGTAGTCATTAAGCATCATTGCTTAATAGAAGGGAAAAATAGATTAGGCCTAGGGTGCACTACCATGCCTTTTAAAATTAGCGAGATGTAAGAATTTTCATAAATGTAAAAATATGTGCGTGTTGTAGAAGTTGTTGTCGAATCAGTATTTATTTCGGACATAGGTATCACGAAATATATATGTAGCTAGTCAAAAAGACGATTTGGAGAGTTAACGTATGACGCCAAAACTCCCTAGGCCAAATGAAACTTATAACAGTACTTTAGTGTAGTACGCATGCTACATTGCTCCCGAATGTGTTACATAACATTTTATGTAGGCCAAATGAAAATTTATAACAGTACTTTAGTACAGTACGCATGCTACATTACTCCAGACTGTGTTACATAACATTTTATGAAAAAATATGGAGACTCCAGTCAAACAAACAGGTAACATGATATGTAGTATCCCAAAATCGGGTGAAATTTTAGTTATGAGCCTGTTGACTATGACATCTCCACGGGCGAGTGTCAAACGAGCTTGAGTCTCCCTCCATGGTGACAGCATGACATGCCACTTACAATGCAGACCATGGGATGGGAGTTCGAAATTTTTAGCGCTTGTCAGAAGTCATGACAGTTTTATTTATGTGATACGTCACAGATCGCAGAACATAAGACTCATGAAATGAAATGCTAATCAGCATATGATATAGCAGTAAAATATCTGCAGCTGATATCATTGAAACTAATCATGTTTAGTTGAAGCCCATGCTTCTCTTCACTCACTGGAGAAGTAGTTGCTAACGGGGGGTTTTCATGCACCGAGGCGGTGACGATACCGGTTGGGCTGGTATGAGATTAGACCTATAACTTGGTAATGCATTTGGTTATGTCCTGTGATAATTCGTCTGAATGAAAAGACAAGTATGGGTAACTTTTTTAAGTGTTATTATCAATTATTTATAATCACGATTTTCACCCTTTTCCGTTCCAAGCTGTTGGTATGTTGTAACTGGGCTAGTGACGTATTGTAAGAAATGGTAATACTGATGATTTTCGTCAGTGTGAGTATGGAGAAATACTGGACGATGTAGTCGGAGTTTGGAAAACAAAAAAGTTGAGACCCCATGCGCAATTCAAATGCGTTACTATAGTCAACTCAAGCGAGTAGTTAGCGTCGCTCCCTGCCGTCTCACTTTTACACCCTCCCTACGCTTTTGTGTTTTTTCCAAGGTAAAACAAACGTACACATACATTCATACATTCCAGAAGTAGCGTGAATTCGATATTAAACGACGTTTGTAGCTTCATGATTGTATATAAATCACGGTATAATAAATGAGATTATATATATATATATATATATATATATATATATATATATATATATATATATATATATATAAATATATATACAGTATATATTGTAAGTGAGGTCGACTCTAACCAAGTACTAACGTCAACCTCTCTCATGTAACATGGGAAACGTGAAAATTGTTGGTGTATGTTTTATCTCTAGTAGGCATAGGTACTAGTAGGTATAGGTACAGTACATTATATATGCATATACACATTATATATATATATATATATATATATATATATATATATATATATATATATATATATATCATATAAAAATGAATGTTTGTATATTTGTGTGGTATAGAAATCCGAACTGCTTGAGCCATCTAGATAAAATCTGCCATATGGCCATCATTTGACCCAACTTAGATAACTGGGGAGGTTTCAAACCTGTACCCCCGCCCCCTCCCCTTCACCCAGCCCTCTTCCCCTTCCCTTTGTAACATGGGTAAATATACTCTACAGGTTTACCACCTCATTTCATGTACTCGAGACCACAGAAATACTTTATCGAAAATGCTTTCCAGTCACCACCACAATACCTGGATGAAAGGGACAGACAGCACAGTATGTAATATCTAGATAAAAGGGACAGTCACCACAGTAATCTATATATGTACTATATATATATATGTATGTACTATATATATATGTATATATACATACAGTATATATATAAATGGATGTTTGTGTGCGTGTATATTCCAGAATAATGAAATGCATTGAGCAAGTTCAACCGAACTTGGTATACATATGACTTACTATCTTGAAAAGGGCACCAACGAGGGTGAGGGTGGGAAGGGCTTCCATGAAACGGCTGATTCTGCCCATAGACTTAGTAACTAAATAAACTACGAATTTATCATATCTCATTTTGGTAAAAATATGAAATACTATCTGGAAAATAATACTGTGGGGGCGGGTAAGACATCACTGGCACCAAAGGGGGTGGGGGTGGGAAGAGAGTGACATGTAAAAATAACTGAAAATGACAGATATTAGTGTCTAATCCGTAGTTTTCGAGGTTGCTGAGATGAATGGTGACACTCCCGATGGCCTTTAATTCTAAGTTCAGCCCCAATAAGAAGGAGGGGTGAGAAGGGGTGAAAAATAAAATGTCAAATATAGCAGATAATAGTGTCTAATCGATGGTTTTCGAGGCTGCTGAGATGAATAGAAACACTCCCGATGCCCTTTAAGTCCAAGTTTAACCCCGATAGGAATTGGTGGGTGAGACGGGGTAAAATATATAATGTCAAAAATGCTGGGTAATGCAATTGAAGCAACTATCTTAACAGGAGAGACAGACAGACAGACAGACAGACAGACAGACAGAGAGACAGACAGAGAGAGAGAGAGAGAGTAGAGAGAGTGAGAGAGAGAGAGAGAGAGAGAGGGAGGGTTATTAGGGAGAAGAGAGAGAGAGAGGGTGAGTGAAAGGGAGAAAAGAGAGAGAGAGAGGGCGTGTTAGAGAGGAGAAAGAGAGAGAGAGAGAGAGAGTGAAAGGGTTAGAGGAAGCGCCGGAGGATAAAAGAGACAGAGACAGTAATAGGTTATAGGTGACACACTGGGGAGGGCCTGGATAAAAATAAAAGGGACAGTCACCACAGAATACCTGGAGAAAGAGGAAAGAGGTAGAGATAAAGGGACAGAGAGTATTAACTGGATACAGTTGTTTCACATCCAGATTTTCCTGGATAAAGGGACAGACAGTACAGGCCTGGTTAAATAAACAGAGGTAATACAGGTTAAAGGAGAGACAGCATAGTAATACCTGGATAAAGGTGACACACTCACCACAGTAATACCTGGTTAAAAACAGACAGTAGTATCAGTTAATTCATATTTTGCCGCCTCCGTTCCTGCTGGACTTTATTAGTGGCAGTAAACTGTCGACACTAGACAGTTTCAGAAATACTTATTATTATTGGATTATAATTTGGGACAAACAGGTTCTATTGAATATTATTTGCTGCTTCAGTGCATTAATTTTGTATTTTTTTCTACAATTGGGACTTCTCTCAGTGGAGTGCTTCACAGTATATTTGTCATTTCATGGGGAAAAGTCAAAATCTGGATTCTGCTTCTTTATATATTCTATACAGTTAGTTATATACAATTGTTGCCGCGACGCGTTTCGACAGACTCTTCTGTCATTCTCAGGGGAGCAGACTGGCAGATTGCAGGTCCTTCTGAATTTATACACGGGCTTCAGGGGGTCATGGATGGCGAATTCTGATTGGTTGCAGTCAGCGAACTTCAGCCAAATTTCTGCGGCGAAGCTCGATCCTGACAGATCTTCGCAACCTGGGAATGTCATTCATTCCAGCGTTCCCATTGGCCTGCCGTTGCGTGATGTCAGCCGGCTGACATCATCGGTAGTTTGGCTGCTATTGGGCTGCGGATGAATGATGTCATTATCTACTCTTTCTGTCGTAGTCGGGGGATTGTCTCGAAGGGCGCCTGCTCATCAGGGGCATCTCCATTTTCAGGGTTGTCGTTTTCAGGTATTCGTTGGATTTGGTGGGTGTTCTGCATTATTCTTCTTAAATTCGTTGGGAGCGATGCCTCCTGCGTCGTATTCATTGTTGGTTTTCTCTCGGCAATGAGGAGCGCCTCTTCGATTCTCCCGATTATACTTATATTTTGTGGCTGTCGCGGGAGATGGAAATATTGTGAGACACGGGCGTGGTTCATGATGGCACCCTCCTGGGCGTGGCAATAAGGGAAAAATAGAAAAAAGTCTTCTACAAAATAAATGCAGCTGAAGCAGCAATAATATTCAATAGAACCTATTATTATTATTATTATTATTATTATTATTATTTCAATAACAATACTTATATATATTTTTTTAAGTCTTGTCAACTCAAATTTATCAATTAAAGGAAGTAATCTGTGCGTCCCTAATTTACACAGGTTTTAAATTGACGAATACAATTGCATTTTATAAGTAGGCTATTTAACTCTGGTTTTAGCATAAAGTGGCTAATATATTTAAAAGCATTAGCTCAGATTTTAGTGTAAATCGATCAATATATTATCACTTTATAGTTGTTAGCCTAGTTTTTAAGTATAAATTGGGCAATACATTTCCATTTTATAAGCATTAGCTCATATTCCAGTATAATTTGGTCAATATATTTTCAATTTTTAAGTATTAACTCGGTTCAAGTGCAAATTGACCAACATATATTCCCCTTATTAGTATTAGCTCAGAGTTTAACGTAAATTTATCAATATACTTTTACTTCATAAGTATTAGCTCATTCTTAAGTATAAATCGGCCCATATTTTTATACTTTTATAAGTATTAGCTTAGGTTTTAGTGTAAATTAACTAATATATTTTCTGTTTATAAATATTAATTCAGATTTTAAGTATTAATTGACCAATATATTTTCATTTTCTAAGTATTAGCTCAATCTTAAAAATAAATTAGCCGATATATATATACATTATATATATACATTTATACATACATACATACATATACATACACATATATATATATATATATATATATATATATATATATATATATATATATATATATATATATATATATATATATATATATATATCGCTCCTTTGCCAGAAGAGTGACATAGCTCAAAAATTGCTATTTTTCAGGAGAAGCATTTTAAAGTTTAAAACTCCCTATACTCTCTATAGTGTAATAGTGACATGTCACGCCCTCTAGTGGTTGGTATTACAAATACAAATAAGACGTTTTTACCACAATATTAAACAAAGAACGGGCTATCTGTTAGTATCATTAACTCAAAAAGAATATTTTTGAAGTTGTCATTCTTCTGGCAAATGAGCGATATATATATATATATATATATATATATATATATATATATATATATATATATATATATATATATATATATATATATATATATATATATATATATATATATATATATTTGACGGTCATAAGTGATCTCACCCTGGGGCATCATTGCTAACAGAGCGTCATCGAATGGGGGTTTATTTTTACCAGGGTGGACCCTTCCCCATTCTCACCTCCATCAGCTAGCCAGATAGATGAAATCCTCAGTTTCCTGACCTTACATCTTGTAACGCCTCCAGATCATTCTGCTCGCTGTTGGAAACGTCTGATTCCTTGATGAAATCCGCAATCCAATCATCCTTCGGTGTGGACAGGAAGCTTCCAATCTCCAAATCGCACGAAGTCTAAATACAGCGACTTCTGACGACGCCCTTCGATGTCTTAGTGCTCCTGCCACACTGGGATCAAACATTTTGCATATATAAAAGGCACTGAACTTACGGGTTTTTACGCCACGCCAGAGGTTGCCATTTTAGAGTATATACAAGAATTTGATCCAATATGCATTGCATAACCCATATTTTGCATATATAAAGGGCATGAAACTTACGGGTTTTTACGCCACTCCAGAGGTTGCCACTGCAGTATATGCAAGAATGGGATGCAATATGCAATGCATAACCCAGTTCACATATGAGGTAGGCATGCAAATTACGGGTTCTTACGCCACGCCAGTGGATGCCTTCCACGCATATGTGATTAGGCATTGCTACCCCATTCCCAAGGGTATCACGTAGCAAGTGAGGGGATGCACAACAATCCAGTCTTCGGGCACTTGCCGCAGATGCCGCCAGTGCCACCAGCCGCTGTAGTCTCTCCATGGCGCAGAGATGCTTCCACAGTCACATCCAGGATTGATTTCCATCACAAAGCTCAGCTCATTCCTGTTCCCAACGTCAGAGATATCCTGGCTTCTTTCTTCTGCAATTAGGCTAAACCACCAGTTTTCATAAAAAAAAAAGCAAAATCTTCTTTACGCACCATTCACGTGACTGCGTTTATCTTGTAGAGCTTCCGAACCATTTCAGATTCTCGCTCCAGTGTTCGTAGTCTCGCTGCAGATTCCAGCCTCATTTTCTGATGCATTTCCTCTCTATTTAGGTCTTCTTATTTGATGGAGTTTTAGTCGGGCTTTTGAGTGTCTCTTGGTGCCAGTTGAAGATCGTTGCAATGCCATGATTTGGCGAAGTTCTTCCTCCATGCAGTTCATTCGTCGGTAGAGGACTTTGCAGTTGACCTTGGGCTTCCTCAGACATCGAGTTTTATCCAAAGCCTTTTTTCTTTTCAGCTTTCCTCTCTGATATAGGTTGTTCTTGCGGCACCATTTTAATCATGTTCTTCTCTCTTCTGGACACTTCCTTTTCCTTACGTATCAGATTATGACCCTTCATTTCTTCACTTGCCTTTTCTCCTTTAAGAATTTTGACTTTCGTTTCCAAGGATCTGATCTTCGTATCCTTGGCCAAGGTCTCTTCTTGGAGTCTTTCGAGTTCCAAGGTTGCCTCCATCTTTTCAAACTCCATCGTCTCTAATTCCTCCTTCGCCTCTGCCAGTTCGAATTCAAGCTGAACTCTCCTCCTCGTCATTTCATTCAGCTTTCCATTTGCCTTCGATTTTTCTGCTACAACAGTTTTAGATTCTTTTAACAAATGTATGACTTCCTTTTGTTTCTGGGTGCACTCATTTTCCAGTTGGAGGACCTCCCTATATCTCTGCAAGTTCTGTTCTTTGAGCTTTTCCAGCTCCTCTTTGTCAACAATTTCTATTTTACATCGGTCGAGCTGAATAAAAGGCAGACAGCACAGTAATACATTGTTAAAGGTGACAAACAGTACAGTAATACCTGGTTAAAGGTTTCAGACACCACAGTAATACCTTGATAAAAGGGACAGTCACCACAGTAATACCTAGATAATACGGACAGTCACCGCAGTAATACCTGGATAAAAGGGATAGTCATAGTAATACCTGGATAAAAGGGACAGAAAGATCAGTAATACCTGGACAAAAGGGACAGTAACCGCAGGAGTTTCTGGACAGAAGGAACAGACTGCTTAGTAATAACTGGTTAAAGGGGACAGCACAGTAATACCTGGTTAAAGGGAACAGACAGCATAGTAATACCTGGATAATAGGGACAATCCACACAGTAATAACTGGTTAAAAGGGACAGACAGCCCAGTAGAACTTGGTTAAAGGGGACCGACAGCACAGTAATATCTGGATAAATGGGATGGACAGCTCAGTAATACCTGGTTAAATGAGACAGACAGCTTAGTAATACCCTAATAAAACGGACAGTGACCACAGAAATACATGGATAAAAAGGACAGACAGCACAGTAATACTTGGTTAAAGGTGACAAACAGTATACCTAGATAGAAGGGACAGCCACCACAGTAATACCTGATAAAAGGGACAGTCACCACAGTAATACCTGGATAAAAGGGACAGACGGCACAGTAATAATTGGATAAAAGGGACAGTCACCACAGTAATACCTGGATAAAAGGGGCAGTCACCACAGTAATACCTTGATAAAAGGGACAGACAGCATAGTGATATCTTGTTAAAGGGGATAAACAGCACAGTAATACCTGGGTAAAAGGGACAGACAGCATAGCAATACCTGGTCAAAGGGGACAGAGAGCAGAGTAATATCTGGTTAAAGGTGACAGACAGCACAGTAATGCCTGGTTAAGGGTTTCAGACAGCACAGTAATACCTGGATAAAAGGGACAGTCACCTCAGTAATACCTGTTTAAAGGTGACAGAGAGCAGAGTAATATCTGGTTAAAGGTGACAGATAGCACAGTAATACCTGGTTAAAGGTTTCAGACAGCACAGTAATACATGGATAAAAGGGACAGTTACCACAGTAATACCTGGAAAAAGGGTGACAGTCATCACAGTAATACCTGGATAAAAGGGGACAGACAGAACAGTAATACCTGGATAAAAGGGACAGTCACCACGGTAATACTTGGATAAAAGGAACAGACAGCACAGTAATACCTGGTTAAAGTGGACTGACAGCATAGTAATGCCTGGATAAAAGGGACAGTCCCCACAGTAATAACTGGGTGAAAGGGACAGATAGCACAGTGATAACTGGTTAAAGGGGGCAGACAGCACAGTAATACCTGGTTAAAGGAGACATACAGCATAGTAATACCTTGATGAAAGGGACAGTCACCACAGTAATACGTGGATAAAAGGGACAGACAGCACAGTAATACTTGGTTAAAGGTGACAAACAGTACAGTAATGCCTGGTTAAAGGTTTCAGACAGGACAGTAATGCCTGGATAAAAGGGACAGTAACTACAGTAATACCTAGGTAAAAGGGACAGTCACCTCAGTAATACCTGGGTAAGAGGACAGTCACCACAGTAATACATGGACAAAAGGGACAGACAGGACAGTGATCCCTGGTTAAAGGGGATAGACAGCACAGTAATACCTGGACAAAAGGGACAGTCATCACAGTAATACCTGGTTAAGGTGTAAGACAGCACAGTAATACCAAGGGACAATCACCAGAATAATACCTAGATAAAAGGAACAGTCACAATATTAATACCTGGATAAAAGGGACAGTCATCACAGTCTTAACCTGGATAAAAGGGGACAGACAGAACAGTAATACCTGGATAAAAGGGACAGTCACCGTAGTCATTTCTGGATAGAGGTGACTGTCATCACAGTAATACTTGGATAAAAGAGACAGTCACCACAGTATTACTTGTTAGTTCCTCCACGACTGTTCAAAAGGTTAACGTTTGCAAGAAAAAAATAGAACTGTCAGTCGGACCATCAACATGAACCTCTCGCCCTTTCCTTTCTGTCCCGCCTCCCCCTCCCCCTCCCAATCCCGTTTCCCTTTTCCCTCCCCCTACATGTAGACTGTCATTCAGAGTTTTCCTGGGCAATGCTGGGTTGGTCAGTTAGTATATATATAAAACTGCACGAAGGAGCTATGCTAAATTATTATCAGCCATCGTTCCTGGTGATGTAACCTGCCCAGAAGCTTTCGGATGCTGTACCGATGGTGTAAAATATAAACAAATGCAGCTTGTATAAAATTTTGCAATATACCTAACAAAGAACATATTCTATGGTAAAATATATTCCAATATTCAGCCGTATAAGCAAATTTTCATATCAGATAGTGGGCGAGAACATCGGAGATGACAGGAGGTGCGATAGGTTTGGTACTGTACTGTTGCAAGTTTTCTCTCTGAAGTGTTAACTGACGAACTGCTCCGAACGTTATGGCTATGACTTAGAGGTTAATAACATATTTTTATATGTATTCTACGATTATTTTTGTTAATTTATTCGTATCACTATATGTTACATTTGTTTAAAATCACGTTTACACAGTAGCGTGTAATTTTAAGTAGTTGCATACGCTGTTGTGTGACCAATGGCAGTCTAGGAACCAGTCTCTTCCGGAATTACTTTGACATCGTCAAACTTCCCTATATGAGCGTTAAATAGAGACTTGATAACGTTACGTTTATGTGCCTAGATTTTTAACTTACCTTGTTGCATCTATTGTTTCGTTATCATGAAGTAAAATACCGAGATGTCAGGATGAAGTTTATGGTATTCTTCACTAAAACCCAGCATGAAAACACTCAAAAGATGTTGAATTGACTCGCACTGTTAATATGAAACGACCAGTCAAAAGCATTATTGAGCGTCAGTGACATAGGCTAAAGATATTTGATGTCAGAAAAAAAAAATCTATAGTTCTCGTGATTTGAAATTGAACAAAGCACATTCCGACTGAACGTTCATTTATTAGTTAGGACTGGGGAACACCAGACAGGTCTTTTGGGTTCACATTCTGTACGGATCTACGACCAAGTGCCTAAACAACGAAGTTTTTATTACTTCTTTGTCCGGCTAGATAAATTTCGATCAGTCGGCAAGCGGTCGAGTAAACAAGACTTCATCACTTGAGTAGCCGGCTGCTGGGTAAATAATACCTGGCATTTCTAGACATTGACTCTAGATGCTTGTCGTTGCAATTCTGTTTCATATTTTATTTTCATCTCTGTATGTGTATCAAATACCTACTGAAGTTCGTCGTTATGTAGTTGGCTTAGTGGCAAGTAGTTCATCACATTTATGTTAACAGCCTACTTGTTTTTGATGATTTTTCATCTGGCATATTTAGCTAATGCGTGTTTAGAAGCCTACTTTATTTTCCTTGTGTATACATAGTCTGTCTGTCTGTCTGTCTCTCTCTCTCAACACGCACACAAAAAATATACATACATATATATATATATACATGTATACATATACATATACATATATATATGTATATGTATGTATATATATTTTATATGTAATATATATATATATATATATATATATATATATATATATATATATATATAATGTATGTATGTATGTATGTATGTGGATGTATATATTAATTAGTTTGGAGAGAGAGTTTGGAGAGAGAGAGAGAGAGAGAGAGAGAGAGAGAGAGAGAGAATGTAATTAAGAAAATAAAATGGCACGTAAACACGCATAAGCATAAATGTGCAAAATGGAAAGCATCGAAAACAAGTATTATACATAAGTGTAATGAATTACTAGGCCAACTACTAAAAGACGAACGTCAGTAGGCATTTGATACTCAAAGAGAGATGAAAATATAAAAATATGAAACAGACTGGCAACGACAAAGTTCAAAGTCATTACCTATAGAAATCCAAAGTAAAAATTACCCAAACGGAGGTTCGTTTCAGTGCAGATATGTCATCTGCACTGAATGCTCATCAGAAGTGCGCCAGACTTCCATAACACACAGCATTATTCAGCTACTTATGCGCACCCTCCCTGTTCCTGGATGTTTAGGCATTCCCTTTCCAGTACTTCTTTTACACCGTCTACCCAGCGCTTATATTATTTCCTGCCACCTCCCTCGTAATTCTTTCCAATAAGAAGACATAACCACTTTGGACTACATTTTCATATCATTCATATCATTTTCTTATCTATATAACTTTAAATCTACGTACTGTCCTTTCTTTGACTTCAAAAGCAGTGTTTCATGCTTCTTGACCATTCCTAAAAAGATAAACTCACTTTTACATGTTTCCTCCTGCCACACTCAGGCTCTACTATTCAGTTATTAAGCTGATATATTTATATTCTTTCACCCATCCCAGCATTGCAACCAGCACCCCTTTCTTAGCAATGCACATTTGAGATATCCCTTCACTAGGCACTTCTGCTTTGGGGGATTATATGCCAACCCAAGCAATTAGGGCTTAGTTGGGTAACAATGTCCAGATTGCATTTCTTACTATTGCTGTATAGCAGTCCATGGTAAATTGGCTGACCTAATGTGTTTGGTTAACATCAGCCTCAATAGAGGAAGGCTCATCTACCATACAGGTGTATAAGCAGGCCTTACTCAAATGGTTCATAACCCTTTAATAGGTTCCCCTATGTGTTAGAATATGGTGAATTAGCTTCCGAAGTAACTGGAACTGTATGTATCTTATATAATATATATATATATATATATATATATATATATATATATATATATATATATATATATATATATATATATATATATATATATATATATGTGTGTGTGTGTGTGTGTGTGTGTGTGTGTGTATGTGTGTATATATATAAACATAAATATATATATAATATATATATATATATATATATATATATATATATATATATATATATATATATATATATATATATATATATATATATATATATATATATATATATATATGTGTGTGTGTATGTATGTATATATATATACTGTATATATAATTTGTAAATATTTTAGCTAGTACTGAATATCAGCGTGAATTCGCAACATATATTTCTGGCATTTGCAGTATTGTCTGCTTGTATTATTGCTTTCGTAGTATTCTTATTTCTCCGTCCAGTATGTTTTTCTTTTTGATTAATCATTTCCGATTTATTCTGTTTGGTATTTTCCACACAATCCGGAAAAGTTTTAATAACATCTTTTTATGACAAAGTAAAAAAACATATATACATATATATATATATATAATGTCTATATGTATGTATATAAATGTATAAAGGTATATATAATATATATGTATATATATATTTATTATACATACAATTATATATCTCTATCTATCTATCTATCTATCTATCTATCTATCTATCTATATATATATATATATATATATATATATATATATATATATATATATATATATATATATATATAAAAATTAGGTGTTGTAATAAGTAGATCCGACAAAGTCGTTAAAATCGTGATCATGGACAAAGACTTTTACTTCGACAAAATCAATCAACTCCTTAGTGGCATAAAGACGAAAAATCCCCTCCAAAACGTCCCCACAGAATTTTCTAGAAAAGTAAGATTAATTGGCAAAGACAAAATACTGGAGAAATTTAACGTCACTAACCCAAAACCACCTTACTGTTATGGCCTTCCCAAAACTCATAAAGATCATCTTCCATTCAGACCTATTTTCTCATGTGCCAGAGCTTTCAATTATAAAATTTCTAAGTGGTTAGCCGGCCCCCTCTCCTCACTTTTAGGCACATTTTTAGGCACATTTTCTCCCAGTCACATTAAACATTCTGAAGATTTCTGTCACAAATTCAAAGAAGCACATATACCACTAAACAACATAAAGCGTTTTAGTTTAGATGTAGATTCCTTATTCAGAAAAGTACCAGTACAGGATGTTCTGCAGTTTTTGAGAGAGAAATTAGCCCCGTATTCAGATCATTTCCCACTAGCCCTAGATAAAATAAAGTTAGCTGAATTATGTGTATCAAACGTCTTTTCATTCGGGGCGTCATTCTATAAAAAAAAATTCGGGTGCAGCATGGGCAGCCCTTTAAGCCCTGTTTTAGCCACCCTACACATGGAATATTTTGAAACTAATAATAAATGCAATAAAACCTAAAGACATGCTGTAGATGAGATGTGTGGATGATATTCTAACATTTGTGATGATAGGTGCGGCAGTTTCAACGAATTTCTTTCAAAATTAAATGCATTAGTACCCAGCATCAAATTCAAAATTGAATGGGAAACAGACAACAAAATTCCTTTTTTTTATACAAATTTACCGTATACAGAAATCCAACATTTTCACTTTCATACATTCACTATTTTAGTTATCATGACATTTCTGTTAAGATTGGTGTAGCCAGCAATTTATTCTTAAGAGCCCTACAGATTTGCTCCCTGGATTTCCTGGAAAAGGAAATTGAACTAATCCGTAAGCATATAATTGATAAAGCGATCCGTAAAGCAAACATAATCTTTTGCCGTCCCCCTCAAAACAAGACTAGAGAGACGCCCAACAGTAAAATCAAAATCCCCCACTTGGACAGTATTAAGACTTTGACACAGACATTTGGAACCTAACCCTTTTGCCTTTACCTACCCAAATACCTTAGCCAAATCCCTGGTTAACATCCAACAAAAGCCAGTCCTTAAAGACACAGAAGTATACAAAATCCCTTGCCTTGACTGTGATCAATCCTACATCGGTTTTACAAGGAAATCACTCCCCCCCCCCGGGATTAATGCAACATAAACGTTCAGTAAGGTATTGCAAACAGAGCTCAGCTATTTTAACCACACAAATAACCATAACCACAGAATAAACTGGAATTTTTCATGTATAATTTATAGCAGCAATTGTCGGTTCAAAAGCAAATGGTAGAATCAGCGCTGATTAAACAAAGAAATACGATGAACCTCTCAAAAGTAGCTTGGGGCTCGGATATTATAGATAAAATCTTCCTCCAACCAGTGATTAAGAAGATTAAGAAGTTATCAACTGGTGACATAACGACTGACCTCCGGATCTCTTGGTATAAATACCACTTTTCTGTAATTCTTAAATCATTCATCATTTACCTGTTCAAAGGAACAATTGTTCTCCAATATACTGTATAAATATATATATATATATATATATATATATATATATATATATATATATATATATATATTTATATATATATATATATATATATATATTGATAACAATTGTATATATTTATACAGTATATTGGACAGGCTCCCTGAAATATATACATAATATATTCAGTAAGCTACAAACGTCCTTTAATATCCAATTCTCTTTACCTCGGAAATAATATATTTTCATATATGTTACCGAAGGGGAATTTTTTAGTTGATAATAAGTTCGCCGTCCCGTGGGCTCGAACCAGCGAAGGACAAGAACTCAGGACTAGAGTGGACGCATTAATCCACGCGGCCACAAGTGAGGTATAAGTGGATATCGGCTCCCATGTACAAATCACCCGTCGAACTCAGGTGTTTGTATTTGGAGACGATACCCACCCACCTCTGCCATGTTGACCGTGTAATGCGTTTGTCGCACGCAGCCTGTTATGACTTTTTATAACATCACCGTGATTCATATACAATCAGTAAGCTACAAACGTCCTTTAATATCCAATTCTCTCTACCTCGGAAATAATATATTTTCATATATGTTACTGAAGGGGAATTTTTTAGTTGATAATAAGTTCGCCGTCCCGTGGGCTCGAACCAGCGAAGGACAAGAACTCCAGGACTACAGTGGACGCATTAACCCACGCGCCACAAGTGAGGCTAAACCACTGTGGATATCGGCTCCCATGTACAAATCACCCATCGAACTCAGGTGTTTGTATTTGGAGACGATATCCACCCACCTCCTGCCATGTTGACCGTGTAATGCATTTGTCGCACACGCAGCCATATTATGACTTTTATCACATCACCATGATTCATATACAATCAGTAAGCTACAAACGTCCTTTAATATCCAATTCTCTCTACCTCGGAAATAATATATTTTCATATATGTTACCGAAGGGGAATTTTTTAGTTGATAATAAGTTCGCCGTCCTGTGGGCTCAAACCAGCAAAGGACAAGAACTCAGGACTACAGTGGAAGCATTAATAGTTTTATCACAAAAAGTGCATTTAGTCATGAAAATGAGATGAAAATACAGTATTTAGTGAATATTTCTCAGTGAGAAAATACCTTGAATGGGCGAATTTTCCGCAAATAATGGGTCATACGTTCCAAAGAGAAATCTGTGTTATCACATTCCCCAAATCATTAGAATGTGAAACAAACTGTATATATATCCTATATATATATATAATTACATATATATATATATATATATATATTATATATATACATATATATATATTATTATATATATATAAATTACACACACACACATATATATTATATATATATATATATATATATATATATAAGCATATATATATAATATATAATTATATATAATAGTTTGAAATATATATATATATAATTACACACACACACACACCCTTATATATATATATATATGATATATATATATATATATATATATATATATAAATATACGAATATATAATATATATATATTAAATATATATATATAATAACACTATATGCATTTATATATATATATAT
>NC_089748.1:76729149-76759149 GCF_040412425.1 Macrobrachium rosenbergii
TGCCATCTCGGGCGAGCTCTCTCATCACTCAGGCAGCATCATTTTGAGTTACCCTGCGTTATCAGAAGCGTCATATGGTATTAACTGTGCTGTATACTGAATTGCAAACCGATTTGTATTAAAATCGACTAACGACATGCATGCAAGAACCTAACCCCGTCGTAACTTCATGCTTACCTGTACATAATATACAACTTGATGCCTACCTGTACCTAATATACATTACATAAATAATTAAAATATATCAGTAGAAATACATTATGGAAAATTTTTGAAATAATTATTGTACATTACATTACAGTACTATATACTGTAGGTACTTTATACAGCAAAGGTTTGATATTATGCCTTACCCAGTATGTCGGCCATTTTCTAAGGTTTGACTTACATCCAATTGACATATGACTGGTTGGTTGGAACCAAGCTCAGTTGTAAGTAGGATGGTATTTATATATATATATATATATATATATATATATATATATATATATATATATATATATATATATATATATATGTATGTGTGTGTGTGTGTGTGTATATATATATATATATAATATATATATATATATATATATATATATATATATATATATATATATATATATATATATATATATATATATATATATATATATATTATATATATATATATATATATATATATATATATATATATATATATATATATATATATATATATATATATATATATATATAATATATATTATTATAAATGGGTCCTATATATATGGTTATAAACTGGGTCCTTTCTTTTGGAGAGAATTGGAACAGTTTATCATTTTTGACTGTCGATGGACCAAGGGTGCCTGAGTTTATAAACAAAAAGAAACCTACTGGAAACTCACCTTAGAATCTTCCTGGATTTAAGTAAATAATTAAGGTTGCCATTTGGAATTAGAATTCTTTTACAATTAAAGGGGCTTATTTACAGAGACTGGGGCAAATATGCAAGAGAAAAAAAAGGAATGTAAAATGTAAACAATTACAACCATTTAAAGTACATACAGTAGATCAATAATGCAGTGATTTGCAAATGAGCAATGTAAATATGAAGGGCCTCAGGTACAACAACCCTGTGATAACAACTGACACTGTTATGGTAAAATTACAACAGGTTACAGACAATAGTACATTGGAAGGGGTGAATTCCAGGGTAAAGGCACTCAGTTAATTAAGATGATTTTGGTGGGCGCAACGGAGTCTTGCGATTAGGCTGCGACCAGGAATGGTTGCAAAATTTGGATGGCAGTCAGAACTAGTGGGACATAGATTTGTGAACTGGGCAGATATGATGACTCCTGGAAGAGAGGTCCAGAGGTAGTACCACACGGAAACAATGAAATCTCCCATGCTGTCCATTAAACAATAAATCTTCGCATGGGGGCGGAATCAAACACTAATATCACTTAGACTAATTTGCCCTTAATTTGCACTGGGGAAGAGATATTGGACTACTTATCACTGAATCGTTTTACGTTGTTTTCAATGCAAGTCATAGGGCGATTTACAGGCTGCTCAAAGTAGGGTGACTTAAACCAAAGGGATGTGTTTGTGGAGGAAGAGGAAGAAATTGAAGTTTGAAGGAATGGAAAATCAACGAATTTCAGGGGGGAGGGAAAGGGCTGGCTTACTGACTACTTGTGATCAACGTACCTGGTCTCCAGGTGTGGGCGCCAAACATGATAGACTCGGCCGGTTACCGAAGTTAGCTTTCACCAGTGTAGAAGGGAGGAAACACTGGACATGCGTCCATGACGGGATTCTGGAGGCCTCTGCTCGCTATCAGGGAACGGTGGAATCATCTACTCACCTATGTGCTTGCGCTGTGGTTACAACCACTACCACCTCACCCAACGGTGTTCTACGATGTAGGCCTACACCGACCTGCAAAAGTCATACAGCCAGCAAAGGGAGTGGAGGGAAATGGCCTCAAGATTAAGTACTTAGAGGTTAAGGTCCTAGCTATCTCCCAGCCCGAATATGTCCCCTAAGCCCGCAATACCTAACTACTCCCCCATCATGTGATGGGGGTAAAAGGGGGGGGTCTCTTTTGTCTACCCCAGATCAGCTGAGTGGGGGAGGTGATCTCTACATTAGTGAAAACTGGTGCTAACTGCCTTGTTCTAGTTCAAAATATGCTGGGTCTCCTTCGCCCGCCATGTTTACTTGCCCCCATAGTCAAATGAAAGGAGAAAAGGCGCCAAAGGATAAATGACGCACTGGCTGCTACATGAGGGAGGTATAAATTCTTAAGAGGTCCCCCCTTTGGAAAGGCCTTCACACCCTTTCGGGTGTGTGGGTCTTAGCTAATTCCTCCTGACTGGCAGCCAGTGACCTTACATAAAGTATACTTTGGCACTGCAACAGCTAAAGGGGCCTACCTAACTGCTAAGAGGGGTTCTGAATTGGCTAATTTACAGGCCTAACCTATCTAAGGGTATAGATACTTCTGCTAACTGTCTCTGACAACAGGAGAAATCTACGCCTAGGCAAATGCTCATGGTAAGCACCTAACCTAACCTACTATCCTACAACTCTGGCACTGAATGACCTGTCAATAAAGAATGGCATGCAATGAATTATGATCGGCACAACGCTTTACGATTAACACGCAACAAATTGAAACATGAATAACATGAAGGGTAAATCACAATGTACAATTAAGTAATGTATCAGTTTGAGTCTGGAGTGGGTTGGAAGGAAGGTTAGTTAGGAAAGGGTTAGTGGTACAAAGGCCTACGTGGTTAATTGTTAATACTACTGGATCAGAGGTCACACAGGCTACCTCCTCTGGGCAGGTGCCAGGATCACTCTGAGATGGAAGCGGCACTGTGCCAATGGGCACGAGCGCCAAGAAGAGCTTATGGCTCTGATTTGCTAAGTGGATTTCTTCCGCCCCTTCTTCTTCTTCTTTGGGGGCCTCCAGTGTCTGGCTAAGCCATTCCTAGGGTGCGATGAGGGTACCAACTCTGAAGAATGGCCAGGAGTACTGTCAGGAGCATGATCAGGGGTAGCCTCAGGGGCTACGGACTGGCCTCCTACTTTGCCTGCTGCGATAACCATCATGGGAAGAGAATCAGCGTCTGCGTCCTGGCCGGACAGTTCCTGGTCGACCAGAAAAGAGGTAATGTCCAGGCCTGCCAGAGGGTCATCCTCGGCAGGCGGAAGAGTGTGGGAAGAAGAAACGTCAGGGGTCGGAGGTTCGCACTGAGCGATGATCATGGTTGTGAGGTTTGGTGGATCTCCTGTAGGAGGATCTGGGTTAGGTTCTGGATCTGGCATTGGCACTAACTCAGGGCCAGGCACAGGGGGTACGTTTGGTAGGGAGCTTCCAGCCGAGACAGGCGGAGCTTGGCACTGACCAGTGCTCACAAGTGGCACTGGCAGCGAATGGGTGTCAGCCAAAGCTGAAGGGGAACCCGGGGTAGCTAGACCCCTCGGTGTCCACGGAGTGATTTGGGACAGCGATTCCTGTCTCGATGAGAGGGCAGGGCCTCTCGGTTCTGTGGACATGGCCACTGCGGCTAGTTTGCTGGGGCACTTGGACTGTCTTTCAGAGTGCCCTCTTATGATGTTGCAGGTTCTGCAGCGGTAGTTGGCGAGATCCCTTTGTAATGAGGGAGTAGTTCTTTGGTGGCTGTCCGGTCACGAGATCTGTGGACTAGGCCTGGAATGAATTCTAGGTGGATTGCGTAATGTCGCTCTTGGGTGAATGGAAGGTTTGGTTGACGGTGGCACAGCTGTCACAGAGGCTGTGTCCCGATCAGAAGCAGTCAGGCAACAGAGTGGTGTGGGGGTGGGACATCCCCAGAGGATGTCTCGTCCAAGCAGGAACTCCACTCTGTGCCGAATACGCTTGACGATGCCAAGGTGGTGAATTTTGTTGCTCCAAGGGGTGGTCACCCTGAGTTCGACTGTGGGGACGGTCAAGGATGGTTCGTCCACCCAGGTCACTGTCCATTTGGTGTGCTCATCTACCTTGGCACTGGCTGGCACTTGGGCCTGATCTATCAGGCTAATACCTGAGCCAGTGTCGGCAGTAGTTGGCAGGTGCACTGGTGGGCTGGAACCATCCAGAGAAGCCACTGAGATGGACTATGTCCAGACCCTCTCAGGGTGAGCTCTCTCTGGTGGCTTAGCTAAGGAGGCCGTGGCACTGATCAGGTTGACGTGCCTGGGAGTGACCACATGATTTGGGCATGCAGGATACCCGGAGGAAGAGTCTCCTGAAGCTCCACAGTCTCAGCAGGGGCCCCTGGGATGGGTTGATCTCCCAGCAGTGACGGTGTGCTGGGAAGATGGTGCGGAGTTAGGAGAGGAAGAGGGACTGTTATTGGTAGGCTGCTGAGGGTTGTTGCCTTGTTGGTTATGGTCCCTGTAGTGGCACTCTGCTTCAGCATGGCCGTACTTTTTACAGATGGTGCACGGAGGTTTGTTAAGCGGTCTGTTCCGTGGGCGATTGGAGCCTGAGAGGTGTCCGGGTGGCACTATTTTGCGTTGCAAGGTGCTGTGGGATGGGTTGTTCATCTCCCAGGCATCAGCTAAGCGGCAGGCTTCCTTGAGAGTGGCTGGCTGCTTATCACTAAGATACACAGCCAGAGGCCCGGGCACTCACTGGAAGAGGTCCTGCAGCATGGTCCAGTTGAACAAATCCTCGAAGGTGTCGCACCGCATAGACTCGAACCAGCAGGTCCCAGCATGGGTCTTGTGACAGGCCCATTCTATCCAGGACCAGCCGACGCTCGTAACCATACCTCGGAAGCATTGTCTCCACCTCTCAGGAGTTATTTCATATGCCTTAGCGATGGCCTCATGGACAGCAGCCATGTCCCCTCGTTGATCTCTTTCCAATGCTTGGTGGGTGGCCTTAGCCTTCCCGTCCAGGTGCTTGGTGAGCAATAAGGCCCTCTCAGCCGGGCTGATGTCATAGGTCTCGAAGAGGAATTCGATCTCTTTGAGCCATTGTTCTGGCTCGTCTTCAGTCCATTTGCCCACGAGGTTATTGACTGTCGATAGGAAGGTATTTGGTGCAGATGGAGTGTGGCTAGAGGCTTGTTGGGCTGCTAAAGCTTCTGCGCTTTCCTTCTTGGCTCTCTCCAACTCGAGCTCCCTGTCCTTGAGGGCTAATTCATGCTGTCTTCTTTCTTCTTCTTCGCTCACGCACTGTCTCCTCCGCTCTTCTCTTTCTTCTTCTCTCCTCTGCTCGGCTTCTTGCTGTCTCCTCTGCTCTTCTCGTTCTTCTTCTTGTCTCCTCTGCTCAGGTTCTTGCTGTCTTCTCCGCTCTTCTTGTTCTTCTTCTTGTCTCCGCTGCTCAGCTTCTTGCTGTCTTCTCCGTTCTTCTTCTTTGCTTTCGTGCTGTCTCTTCCGCTCTTCTCTTTCTTCTTCTTCTCTCCTCTGTTCGGCTTCATGCTGTTGCTGTGCTTCTTTGTACTTTCGCTTTTCAGCAATCTGCTCCCTTACAAACTTTTGAAGGGCCTGGCCTACAAGGCCGTCCTCCTTCCCTATATCCATGAAATATTGGTGCTCCTCGGTTGACATGTTGCTGTTGGGGAGGGGGTGCTGAGTAGATTAACTGAGTGTTCCCGGAGGAAAGGGTTTGTGATGACGAGGAAGTGTCCTTTAGTTTATTGGCACTTCAGTGAGTGGCACCTTTAAATGAGGTGGCATTGTGGGGAAGCGTTCCTGAAGGAAGTCTGAGTCCTTATAGGCAGATATGCTAGTAAATGAAGTGATCCTGAAGGTATAATTATCCCTTATAATTAAACATTAGAACATGGGAGTGTTCCTGAAGGCCTGGTCCTTATGGACGGATGCACTGTTAATGGGGGTTGTTCCTGAAGGATCTAAGGTCCTTATGGGCGGAAACACTGGTTATATGGCACTCAGGTTCTTAAATACAGGTGCAATGGCTTATGAGGGAGTATTTTGGTTGGGTGGCACTGTGGTGCCGGCACGCTCCGTGGAGCAATGCAAAATGTCAGTGCATGAAATGGCACTGAAGGTGAATGGTACTCTGCCTGGGCAGAAGGTAAAATAAGGGCGTAGAGGTAAAATGAGAGACTTCAGAAGGTAAGGGAGAAAAGGAAAGGGAAAGAAGAAAGTTAAGTGCTTCAGTGATGGGGTGCTTGGCAGTGCCGCAGATTAGTGGCACTGTGAGAAATGGAAACTGGGTGTGATGCGAATGGGTGACTTGTTATAAGAACTAGAGCTCGCTGCCTAACATGAGGACAGGTAGGATTTGGGGAGTGCACTCAATATGTGGTTTAGCACTTGCAGTATAAGCAAGCCTGGAATAAGATATACCCAACTTGTGCACTACAGTTGAACAACACGTAATTAGATAGATGTACTTGCGATCTATAGCGTACGAGAAATGATCTGGGCTGAAGCATGAAAAGGAAAAGCAGGTATGCGAGATTATTCGCTAAACACGAGTGCTTATAAATTTCACACACTGTGTATAATAAATGAGTAATGAGTTTGAAAGTTTAAAAGTGAGGTACACTAAAGAAAATTCTTTTTATTTAGCTTTTATGATTTGTGGGTTGTTTTCCAAACTTGTAAATAAATTTGTGTCAGTCCTGTGTTAAGATAAAAGGACAAGTGAAGAGAGAAAAAAAAAAATCTCATTCTCTCTCTCTCTGAGAGCGGGGGTGCACTGGGACTTATTCGTTAAGAATGCTAAAGTCACTTTACTTTATGGTTATGAGCAAATATATTAGATATGCGAAATTACGTTAAGTTACTTTTCTTCTACAATGAACTTTTAGTATTTCGTAATTTTTTACTGTCTTGCTCTCGTCATGATAAGTGATATGGTAGGTAAAGGGTTTCAAATTGGTTCAAAGATATTCACGTCTTTCACAGTTTACGTTAGGGAACAGAGGGAGGGAGGTTCGTTCCGGGAACGAACGATGTGGAACTGCGTCACTTGTGGAAAACAGCTGATCGGTAGCTTTGTCGTGAGACAGACTAGGCAAGGCATTTGGGGGAAAATACAAAACACGCTCTACTTTCTTCAATAAATGTGGGTTTTTGAATGAAAAGATGAATAGTTTAACGTTAAACATGAACAATGTCTTTACTTTACTTTTAAGATACTGGGAGGGTGGTTAAATAACTACGTTTGGGAATGTTTTTTCTTTACTGCTACAACAATGGAATGATTTGTGCATGCACCAACTCGAACAGGCCGCTTCTCGATGCTGCTCCGACGTCTGAATGCCAGAGACCACTACAAGGTTTCCTGTAAACTACTAGTTATCCAAAAATTTATCACTGATCGAGAAATTGTACACTTTCTCGACCGTAACAATTCCGAAATAAACTCTTAGCTACTTGTTCTCGCTAACACATGCAATAGTTCCTTAACTCCACACGCCTTAATTCCTCTGTGGCAACATCACACCCTGTCCCTACACTTGGAAATTTTGTGGATGGGCAATTCGCGCCTACCTCTCTGTTTCGCTAACTTAAAACCCATGTGCTGTCGCTTGCGTTCTACGTAAATTCTAGCAACAGAAGGTGTGTTGCGTTTCTTTAACGGAATATTAATATCACTTTTCTTATTTCCTTACCTATCCTTAATGTTAGAAAACCATGCAAATACCCTTTTTTACCTTAAGTCTCTGCTCCAGTCGCATCTATGCCTTTTGTGAATAATGAAGTTATTTAATTTAAATGAATAATTAAATTTAAATGCCTGATTATTCCTGGTACGTTTCTAGTCTAGCGTAATAGAGCGGCTAGTTATCGCTAATGTGACTAGGTCCTGGTAACTGGTCGGGAATGTTATAAACTGGGTCCTTGGTTGGGGAGAGAATTGGAACAGTTTATCTTTTTTGACTGCCGAATGACCAAGGGGGCCTGAGTTTATAAACAAAAAGAAAGCTACTGGAAGCTCACCTTAGAATCTTCCTGGATTTAAGTAAATAATTAAGGTCGCCATTTGGAATTAGAATTCTTTCACAATTAAAGGGGGTTTATTTACAGAGACTGGGGCAAATATGCAAGAGAAAAAAAAAAGGAATGTAAAATGTAAACAGTTACAACCATTTAAAGTACATACAGTAGATCAATAATGCAGTGATTTGCAAATAAGCAATGTAAATATGAAGGGCCTCAGATACAACAACCCCGGGATAACAAATGACACTGTTATGATAAAATTACAACAGGTTACAGACAATAGTACATTGGAAGGGGTGAATTCCAGGGTAAAGGCACTCAGTTAATTAAGATGATTTTGGTGGGTGCAACGGAGTCTTGAGATTAGGCTGCGACCAGGAATGGTTGCAAAATTTGGATGGCAGTCAGAACTAGTGGGACATAGATTTGTGAACTGGGCAAATATGATGACTCCTGGAAGAGAGGTCAGGAGTTAGTACCACACAGAAACAATGAAATCTCCCCTGCTGTCCATTAAACAATAAATCTTCACATGGGGGCGGAATCGAACACTTATATCACTTAGACTAATTTGCACTGGGGAAGGGATATTGGACTACTTATCAATGAATTGTTTTAAGTTGTTTTCAATGCAAGTCATGGGGCGATTTACAGGCTGCTCGAAGTAGGATGACTTAAACCAAAGGGATGCGTTTGTGGAGGAAGAAATTGAGGTTTCCTTCGTTTTCAAAAGTCCAACAGGCTGCTCGAAGTAGGGATGACGTTTTGTGGAGGAAGAAATTGAGGTTTGAAGGAAATGGAAAAAATCAAGGAATTTCAGGGGGAGGGAAAGGGCTGGTTTACTGATTGCTTGCGATCAACGTACCTGGTCTACAGATGTGGGCGCCAAACATGATAGACTCGGCCGGTTACCGAAGTTAGCTTTCACCAGTGTAGAAGGGAGGAAACGCTGGACATGCGTCCGTGACGGGATTCTGGAGGCCTCTGCTCGCTATCAGGGAACAGTGTGCGTTTCCCATGGCTGTTTGTGTCGAGATGTACTTAGAGGTTAAGGTCCTAGCTATCTCCCAGCCAGAATAATGTCCCCTAAGCCCGCAATACCTAACTACTCCCCCAACACGCGATGGGGGTGAAAGAGGGGTCTCTATTGTCTACCCCAGATTAGCTGAGTGGGGGAGGTGATCCCTACATTAGTGAAACCTGGCGCTAACTGTCTTGTTCTAGTTCAAAATACGCTGGGTCTCCTTCGCCCGCCATGTTTACTTGCCCCCATAGTCAAATGAAGGGAGAAAAGGTGCCAAAGGATAAATGACGCACTGGCTGCTACATGAGGAAGGTATAAATTCTTAAGAATATATAAAAGTGAATATTTGTGTGTTTGTATTCTACTGAAATGTGAACCGCTTGACAGACCTAGACAGGAAGCTTATAACTCAAAATCAAACCCCTGCCCCCACGACAGACATACAAACAGAAACCAAAATGAAATTTTCGTTTTTAGTCAGATTTTCCTTCAGGTGCTCTATAGGTTAATGGTAATTTTTCACCTGACTGCTCCAGGTTTTCTTCCAGGTATTGTCAGACGTATGATTGATGTGCAACAATAAATCCCCACAACATCTATTTTTGATCAGAATTTATGTGAATTTTGATCATAAGTTATGATAATGAGTAATATAATTGTTAATTACCTCGATAAAATCAACATTGAAAACCTAAAACAATAATGTCCATAAGTAGAGATCCGATTTCTGTAGTAACCGAAGCCAAGAGTGCCTTCCTTATCCGCGATTCCGCACACGTGTAGTAGCTGCAGGCTAAGCCCGATGTGTAAGATATACGTTGATTATTTACATTATGCATCAAAGTCTAGAGAAAGTAAATTTAGAAAATAAATTGCCTTCCTTATTTTACAGCGTTATTTACATTATTAGACGTCAATACTAATGTAAATAATTATTATTAGTTATAAATAATGATTATTAGTTGATTAATAATATCAGGGAATGTTATAAAAGGGATATAAGGAAACAGTTTTGCTAAATAAAGCATTACTGGAATTTCTCCAACCTATGGAAGCCATGACACATCCACCCTTCTCCTGCAAACCCTGTAATCAGTTTACTCCAACCTCAGAGATAAAGGTAAGATAAGGTATCTGTATTTGAAGGCGTCAAATCATAGATAAAGTTTAATGTGAAGGCATTTAAAATGAGCCTTTCGGCTCTTGTGTTTAGGTGTAGGGGTGACTTGAGGCCGCCTTATATCACTCGTTTCGGCCATTAATATCTGCAATTATACTGTTTTTTTATGGTCTCACTTCTAAAATAGTGTTTAGGAATTAGGGTCATTGGACTTGAGGATGGTACCCTAAGTTAGAGTCAGGCAGGAAGGCAGTATTCAGTTGCTTAAAATTATATGCAGTATTTTTTACCTTCAAAACTAAAGTTTAGGTAGGTTGTCATGAACTTTAGGCTACCACCATAGGTTAGGTAAGTATGAAAGTGGTCATGTTAAATACAATTTTAATATTCAGTTGCATAGAATTGCATGTAATATCTGTATTTGAAGTCGCCAAATCTTAGATAAAGTGAAATATGAATGTATTTAGTTATTTTCATGGTTTTACACAAAACAGAAGAATTTAAGTAAGAACCAAGGAACTAAGGCCAGCATCCTAGTTTAGGGGTAAGTTCAGATGCGGACATTTTCTTTGGCCATTTTCATATTCAATGCATAGGATTGCATGCAATGTCTATGTATGCAATTTCAGTAGTTATTTTCATGGTTTTACACATAATGGAAGAGTTTAGGTAGGCTCACATGAACGTTAGGCTACCACCCTAGATTAGGTAGGCATGATGGTGGTCATATTAAATGCAATTTTAATATTCAGTTGCATAGAATAGCATGCAGTATCTGTATTTGAAGGCGCCAAATTTTAAAGTGAAATGTGACGGCATTTAGTTATTGTCATGCTTTTACATGAGATGTAAGAGATTAGGTAAGAGGCTAGGACCTTAGGCCAGAACCCTAGCTCAGGGGTAAGTTCAAATGCGGTCATTTTCTTAGGCCATATGTATATTCAATTATATAGATTGCCTGCAACATTTATACTTGTGATTTTAAGGAGGAATTTTCATATTTTTACCTCAAATATTTGAAGGTGCTAAATTTTACCTGGGCATTTGCCAGGTTGGTTAATATATATATATATATATATATATATATATATATATATATATATATATATATATATATATATATATATATATATATAGAGAGAGAGATATAGATAGATAGAGAGAGTACAAGAGAGTCACAGAGAGAGACACTGGATTCCTCCCCATCTGGACACCCCCATATTTTTTATATATACATATAACATACATGGGATATACATATACATGTATATATATATATATTTTATATATACATACATATATATATATATACATATATATATATATATATATATATATATATATATTAGTATATATTATATGTATATATATACATGTATATATATATATATATATATATATGTATATATATATATATATATATACATATATATATATATATATATATATATATATATATATATATATATATATATATATATATATATATATATATATATATATATATATATATATATATGATAGGCGAATGGTGCTCAGGATGGGGAGGAAACTGGCATTTCTCTTGTGACCAACTTGTACTGTTGTTTTTTTTATTGATTTTAATTTTTTTTTTCCTAACTGGTGTTTTACCTCTAGCATGTGACTGGAGTTTTACATAAACTATGAGGCAAAGAAAATGGGGTAGCCCAGAGGAACACGAACCACGAATGAGTGTATTTGTTTTCGTGTGTGTTGTGTCTATTTCTGGAAGTTTGTGTGTGTGTGTGTTAACTGTGCCCCATAGTTGATTTACGGGATACTGTTATTTAAGGTGTTTGTTTATCTTAGAAACCCTTTTTGCCCCGTGATGGCCATAAGCCCATTTAAGATCATCCGTCCGTTCACTATCGCCAGGTGCTGTGATAGCCTTTTTTTTCTCTCCCCCCCCCCTTTCTCTTCTCCGTCGAGGTCTTCTTACAAGAGGGATGGTGTTGTTGTTGTTGTTGCTAAGAGCTTCTATGTAGGACACGTGAGACCTGTTGGTTTGAAGTTCTTAACTGCCTTCGTTCTACGTTGCTTTTGTGCTCACATAAAGAATTTTCTTCTCATACTGAATATTGGTTTTGATTTCCAATGCGTATAAAGGTAGGAGCTAAGCAAATGCTTTATCAGATTGTAAAAGTTTTGTTTGATGTGAATTTCTACTGGAGTTTGAAAGAAACTTAACTAGAGTTTATTTAGGGAAAATAATATGCAAGAGGTAAATTGGTAGATTCTGTGTAATTTTTGAGTCCGGGAAATTAAATTCCATTAGTAAGTGACCCTTTAGTTTGTTAGTAGCTCACCAGTTTAAATTTCTTCTTAAATAATGATTTGTCTCTAATTACATTAACTTTTTCATATGTAAATTTTGGTCTTGAAAGTGTACTTAGTCAAGTTCATTGTCCCTCAAGACAGTACTATTACCTATTTCTATTTCTGCTATTGCATCAGTGTCTCCGATTACATTTGATAAAAATGTTATTCCTCTTCTTTTGGGTTACTTTTAAAGTTTACTTGCACTGATCACTTTCAATCCTAATGGCTACATTTGCTTCTAGAAAATTAGTAGCTTGAACTTCGTGTGTGGAACATTAAATTATCCCAACCATCTAGTGCTTTTCACTATTCTTGTTTGAGAATTTCTTCTCTATTCTTGTTAACATCTATTAGAGGATGACACTAAATGCAATTTGTCTTCTCTGGATCCTGTGACAAGTACATCTTGCCGTGTCTTCTCGTTGGAAACTTCCTTTCTCGATATTTTCTAGAGTTCGAGGAGATTCTTTTCTCTTCGCTGTCGGTTGCGTAATACTCGCCGGGTCACCCCAAATCACATTTACTAATGTGGAAATCAACAATCATTGGATTGCCCGGTGAAGTAACTTTCTCCTTATTTCTACAGCAGAACTTCTTAATTCCATAACTGCTTTGGTTTTCTAATTTCTGTGCACTCCTCCCCATTTTTAGCAGGTGGGTATGTTGCATCGTTTAGATTAAACCCCGCTTTGTTCCCATTTCACTTTTTGTAGATCTCTCTCATGTGATGGTTTGGCTGTGTATCCCAGCAGTCATGCGAGCATTTGGCTATCCATCCCATCGGCCTCTGCATGTCGAAAATTGTCGCCATATTACAGTATCCATTTAGTACATTGGCACTGTGTATGTTTAAAAGTATTCTAACGGTCTCAACTTGGTGAATTACTAACAGAAATATGACATGTACAGTACACAGTACAAAGATTAACGATGATCCTTGCGTGGTAGTGCAATCAAGGTACGGTTAATACCGTTTGCGTTGTCTCCAGCGTTGTTCTCACGAAATATTTCTGGAGATGGTCTTGGAATTTTGTAAGAAATATAACTTTTTTTGCTCTTGATAATCCACTTCCTTGAATGATAACACTTTAAAAATTCACTGTAAATTAATTCCTTTGTGAAAGAATTGCGTCCTAAATGTTCTCTCAGTTGCTTATCCAAGAAAAGGAAGAAAGTGAAGTGTAGATGTTGATTGTCAATGAAAGGAAAATTGGTTGGAACTGTTAGAATGAAGTGCTTGTGCAGTGTGTGTAGTGTAAGAATTGATAGGGCGAGAAAATTGCAGACATGCAGAATTGGTAAAAAGCTTATCATGATGAAGGATGGAGCAGAATATTTTTAGATGGTTCGGTCATGCGAAAAGAATGAACGATGATAGGTTTGTGAAAAGCATGTGTAAATCAAGAGGAAGGACGATAATCAGAAGTGTTAGGGGAAGGAGGAGAGGAAGACGTAGAAAAGGTTGGGTTGATAGGATGAAAGAGTCATTGGAAAGGGAGGGCCTTTATATCCAGAAACCGGAGTGCTTACAAGGTGTTCCTTTTCCCAATATTTGTCATCCTGCGCCTGACTACTCTTTTCTTCCGTTGTTTTCTAAGGTTGTAGAAGAATTTGATATATAAGCCCTGCATAATTACCTTGAGTCTAGAAATTTAGTTCCTTGCGTCCAATTTGCTTACATAGGGCAGTTAAGAATTTTTGGTGCTGTTTTAGATGTAACTACAGTAGTTCTGTCCAAGACAACATGGCTCAAAATATGAGTTCAGATCTGATAAAAATGACTTGGTTGTCTTTTACTTGGTAAACCATAAGGCACTTAAAAATAACCTAGGTGTTTGAGGTTATGCAGTTGATCGCATTCACACCATAATTTGTTGTAGTTTCTGTATCTCATTAAATATGAAATGAAGTGGCATCTAGCCTTATGAATAGTGATCAGGAAGTAAAGGATCCTGACCTACAGCAAACATTGATTAGCTGATCTTGTTCCGTGCTACTAATCCTATCCAGTGCCATATAAGTAACACTGTATTGATGGTTTTTTCTTGGTCAACCACTCTCTACTTTGAAATACTCGAAAACATGCCAATTGATGTTGCCATAAAACTTGGGTGTTGGTATGATAAGGGTATCATATCTGCAAGGATGATATTAATACCACGTACTTCAGATGTGTTAACCATTGCTGCAATGTTCTGTTTCAGTATTTACAGCCATCCAGGATAATTATCTTGAAGTTGATCAAGGGAGGATAATGTGTCCTAACAAGGGTACTACTGATTTAGGCTAAAGTCCGAAGATATCCTCTATGACTATTTTACATTAGTAATAGTTCAAAAGAGAGCTTCCGCTATCAGTTCAAGCGCTTGCACCTTTTAAATTAGTGCGCTTCATTCATTTGCCAGTGGTCTTTCATTCCTAATTCTTCAGAGCTATGGTGTAGTGTTTCTGGCAGTTATGGATGTTGATGCTTACAACTTGAAGATAGGTTGTGATATTACTCTGTAAAGTTTTGTGTAACAATGTGGTAACTTTACTTAATGTCAATAAGCATTTATACTTGACGTCAAGAAGTGTTTATGTATACATACATCTTTGAAGATTTATCTCTTTTATCTGTGCATTGTTATACTTTGCATTACATATTTTTCCACTTTATGTTTTTTCTTCCAAGATAGCTTATTAAAGGACTTTATTGGCTTGATAATTGAAAATCAAAGGTAACATTTTTTGCCAGTCCCTTTTGGAAACAGTGACTCAGCCGTTTGTCTTTACCATCTGGTATTAAATGGTCAAAATGTCAGTGACATTTTCGTAGTTCCCGTTTGCATACAGTAATTTAGTTATGTATACCACTTTCCTGGTTTTATTTTCTTAGATCTCAAACACAGAAACCCATGAACATCATGTGAAAGTCTGACCGAGAAACACGTCAATTCCGAAAAAGAAAACCGGTTCATTATTCGTGATAACGTCATTCACATTCATATTCATCATGCGAAAGGTCAAGGTATTTCATCGCAGGTCTTATCAGATGGTCGCTCTGGCTAATTGGGGATAATTTAGACGGCATAAACTGGTCTGACTTTGCGCGTTTTCGTAATTCGCTCGTCTTACCCTGTGCATTTTTCTCCATTAGCATTCACGCCATGCCAAGCATGACGCAGTAGATTAAATCAGAAGAACCGGAGTACTATTTATCTTTCCAGAATCTTGAGTTATTTTGAGAAGTGGTCCTCGAGTAAGTACATTCGTACTGTAGACTACAAAAGAAACATGCGAACTTAGATTTCTGTTCATGTGAAGTGGATTTAGTTGATTGGTGATAATATTGCTGATGATAGTGTTAGTAACAAAAAACAGCGCTAAGTGTACATACTGAAGGTGATAATGTCTACAGTATTACTGTAATAGTAATAACAAAGCTTTTAATTTTGATTTTGAAAGTTGTCAAGTATGTAAAACAGGTATATGTTTATGATTTCGATTCACAACCTAACTCTTCAGACATACTGAAATTAGTCAAGAAATATATAGGTAGTTTTAAAAAGACCCTTAAGAATCTGTATATGATGATAGTTGTAATTATACCCCGTCTTTCTATTTTAGGACGGGTAATAGGGTGCCGTGAAATATATTCTCCATGTACATGAGAGAGCTTTGTAGCAAGTTATTATCCACGTAATTAAATCATTTACCTGACACACACTGGCATTTTATTAGAGCCTTCCCTGTTGGTTTAATGCTGGTGTAATGCTGGATGAGTGATAGAGGTTCCCCGAAGGCTGAAAGAGACTTTATCGTTATTTTCTTTTTTCGCTAGGAATATATATATACAGTATATATATATATATATATATATATATATATATATATATATATATATATATATATATATATATATATATAATATATATATATATATATATATATATAATATATATATATATAAATATATATATATATAAATTCTCTCTTGTTAGTTTGACAAAAACTTTTTATAATGTTCTATATTCTCGTTGTTTACGTCGTTATTGCTTGTACTTTATCTTCGTGCTTCTCTTGATGTTATAATTGTAAATGCAATTCTTCATATTGTAAATTTGCATGACGTGTGTTTCTAGGAAACGTGACTAACACATAAATCAGAATCTGAAGTAACTGACAGGCTATTGGAGAGACTCTAGCTAATTCCTTTAAGATAGCCGTTGCTTCCCTTTGCTGAAATTTGACACTTCACTGCTGTCAGAACTGCCACTGTGAAGTTTGTGACGGTATCACTACTTTGTACTTCAATATTTCCCATTTTAAGATGTGCTTGTAATCCAACGTTTGATCATTTCCATTTTACCCTATTTTCTGAGACCTTAGTACTTTATTGATCATGCTCTAACTTACTATGCATGTATCTGTGAAGATCAGATAGAGCTGAAGTGACTTGACCATGGGAAATGAAGTGCGACTTATCGTCAGACCCCAATTTTTTTTTTTTTTATACCCGTCTGTCAAAACTCTGATTTTTTTAATGTCAATCTTCAGTTTCTTACATCTGTTTGTTACTACGCTGAATTTTCTGTTCGAAAGTGAATATCTGAGATCAACAATAGCCTTTAATCACGAACAAACAAAGGATGTGTTACATCTCTGGAAAAGCTTTATTTGACTCAAAAGTGCTACACCCCTTTGTGCTTCTTTTTGAAAAATAGTCACATAACTACGTCAGTAGTAATAATGATTCAGTTGTTAATGAATCGATTCTGCTTGATAACTGGTTCTACTGCTAAATTTTTCCATTCTTCTGTTTTCCTCGTTTTTTGAACTGCTTCTTCCTTAAGGCATGCCTCTGGTTATCTCATAGTAATTAGGATTAACTTCCCACCACTTTGCCAGATTCTTTTCATTTTGTATCAATTCGTGGCCCTGGACTAGGTAAGGTCATCAAGTTGGTATCATATATACAGAGAAAGAGAGAGAGAGACGCAATATATATATATATATATATATATATATATATATATATATATATATATATATATATATATATATAGAATATATTGGTAGAATCTATTAGTCCTTTTACAGACGCATATGTAATTCTAATAGCCACAATGCCCTCTTAACTTCTCGAATTCTTCGCTTTTTTGGATGTGCTTGTAACTACAAGCATTGTGGCTATTAAATTACATAAAAAAAAAAAATAATAATATAATATATATATATATATATATATATATATATATATATATATATATATATATATATATTATATATATAGCATGTATCTGCAATATATATCAGTAGGTATATATATATATATATATATATATATATATATATATATATATATATATATATATATATATATATATATATATGTGTGTGTGTGTGTGTGTGTGTGTATCTATATACACATATATGTATATATATATATATATATATATATATATATATATATAATATATATATATATATATATATATATATATATATATATATATATATATATATATATATATATATATATATATATATATGTATGTATGTATGTATGTATACACACACACACACATTAAGCTATATAAATATTATGTTTAATATCCATTTCGCTCTACCTCGGAAATAATATCGAAGGAGTTACAAATGAGAAGTGGTTCGTCACCTGGGAGATTGTATCCCCAGACAGCAACAATCTCTGGCTTCAGTGACGAGCACTCTACCATTCGGCTGTCAGCCAAATGGTAGAGTACTGTCATTGAAGTCGAAGATTGTCGTTGGCAGAGGATCGAATCTCCCAGGTGACGAATCACTGATCAGTTATAATTCCTCTATCTTACGAAGCTCCCTTGCACGTCAGTATAGATGACATTGTAAATTAGTTTTTATGGTGATATATTGATGATTACTGATATATATATATATATATATATATATATATATATATATATATATATATATATATATATATATATATATATATATGTATATATATATGAATGTTAACATAATAGGCAATTAAATGCTTGAAGCCGACAGCAGGTTGGCTTAGATACTCAGCACTGACTTCGATCATCAGAAAAATGATTTTCTGACGTGGCGCTGTCGATAATTCTGCGTGTGTGCAACTCATGCATCTTGTATATAATTTCAAATCCCTTGTGGCTAGAATTTTTTTTTGAATTTCATGGAATATTGCATTAACATTTTATATAAATCTTTATATATTTGTAGAGGATCAAGACTCATACCGCTACTAGTTATGGTAAATTAGCAGCACATGGATTAAGTGATTGCAGCTTAAAGATTCATTAACAGAAGAATGAACTTAATGGTAGAGCAGTAATAATTATATTATTATTAATAATATAATTCATCTCACCGAAAGGCCATGTAAATAAGATTATATGCTTATGAAATGATTATTAAGAAGACTGATCAGAAGACATTACTGTCAACGTCAAGCGGATGCATTCTAGTTGATTTAGAAATGCCCCACTGAAGGTCATTGGCCTCAATTGTATGTTTATTTGGGAAAAAGAGAGATACAGTTTAAAGAAAATATCAGAAGTAATTTCTTACGGGCATTTTATTTCATCTTTTGAAGAAGGCTTTGATATACTAAAACAAGGAATATTACTGTAACAAATCTAAACCTTTATAGACAATTAAAATGAAATTTTCAAACCACATAAAATAACACTGGCTAGCTTACCGAAATAGTAAAAGAGACGGAAAATTAGTTACTGATAAAATACTGCATGAAATATACGATACATAAAAGGGAGCTGAACAATTGTGACAATTTGATCACAGAGTGACATTGATCAGTGACGTCATGATGTTACTAAGCAACTAGTGGCACATTGAGAGATATACATGTCATCGGGGCAGTCTCTCTCTCTCTCTCTCTCTCTCTCTCTCTCTCTCTCATTCTTTGGGCAGTTACACTTGAGAACCTTTTCACTGATATAAAAAAATCTCCTTAAAAAAGTACTTTTTACATTGCAATGATTTCAGTTATTATATTATTCTAAGCTTAAACCTACATTTCGTTTATTTCTTTTGCATTCAGTTTTTCTTCAGCTGTCATTTGAACGTATCTCTTGCATGCCATGTAATCCACAGAAGATCCTAAGTTACTTTAAATTCCCAGTAGTGTTTCCTTCCAAAAGTAATGTCGAGTACAAGTCGAGGCTTAAATTAATTTTTTCTCGTATTTTATTACGGATATAGTAATAATTATATTGTTAGTGCTATCGTTACTTTTATCATTATCATTCGGTAATGCAAGGCGTTTTGGAGGTATTATTATTATTATTATTATTATTATTATTATTATTATTATTATTATTTTTCATTCGCATTTTTACTTTGAAGCATTTTTTCAAGGTTCGAAATTTTATGTTTTTTTTACTCTTTGTCTCAGAAAATGTATTACAAGCTTCTGGCCTTCAGAATTGTGTTGTATGTCGACGCCATTGTTTTGAAATATTTTGACTTCGGCATAGGCTACTTTTCAATGTCCCAGGTCAGTTTATAGGTCCACGCTATTTCTCCACTAATTTAATGAAACTTATTAGGTAGGTTTCATGGGCATTGGGGGCTATCTCATCTTACATATTTTTTTTATTTTCCTGTTGATGTAATATTGGGTGTTGGGATCATTTTCATAAATATTTTTGACCTCATAATTTTCAATGTCACCACTTAATTCAAGGACCAAATTTTATTTTCCTCTTATTTTGGTGAAAGTTGACTCAGAAGCACTTTGTGGGTTAACAATTTTTCTTCCAGTAATTGACCATGACATATTTTTCAAGGTTACAGATGAATTAACAGTGCAAAAATTGATCGTTTGCTGTAGTCTTAGAAACTGGGATAATTACAGAGGTCTCTCGTCTTCTGAATCTTTGCCAGGACGTTTAATGTTTTTGTTTTGAAGGTAAACAGAAGCCCATGGAAGGTGGGCTTGTTCACCTCCGCCACTTTGATAAAAATATTTTAAATATTTTACTCATTAAACACGAAAACCCTTTTATTCTTAAGGTCACCTCTACTTACATTAGTTTTTCTTTGGAAACATAGTATTACTAAAATTTATGACTTGATACGTCAGATTCTGCAATTGTTACAGCCCAGTGCAATTACATTTTGTAAAGTGTTCAGTGGTAGCATCTGTTCTGAACAGGTGTAGTGAATTACCAGCTATTATTATGATTATATTATTATTGTCATCGTTTTGACATCTGTAATAGACTTATAATTTAGTCAAACCACTTCGTTGACCTGCTTAGTTCTGAGAGGGCTATAAAACAGTGAAATAACGAAACATGCCTACATGGCACGTGTTTTCCCTAAGGTGTACCTTTTTATTTTCTTATACTATGTCTAGTTATGTAAAACTTGCTGCGACACGTCTCCCAGGAAAAAATGTCAAATCTGTCAGAGACGCCCCTCACGTGGGCTAAAACAAGCTAGCAACAATCCCCCCTAAATAGAATGTTTGGCATTTCGTCAGGTGTCCTCACAAGTGTACCCAAGTTCATTGCCAGTCTTCTACTTCCTCCAATTCTTGCAAAATTATCAACGATTTGGGAGCGCGCTAGTTTTAGTTGTTGCTAGGAACTGATTATGAATTTTTGGTTACCGTCCAAATTATAAAATAAGGAAAAATGTTTTAAAGTTTTATATTATAAGAGAATTTTTGGCTGTAACCGTAGTTTTCTGTGATGCACTACTTACTTCGTGTAGGTGTTAATAGAGAAAAGAGGTGAAAACTATATTAATGTGTGAACACTATGGTTTTTTGGCAGAAAAGAAAATTGTTTAATCTGTTGCTGTTCTATGATAATGGGTTATTAGCATTCTACTGTCATCATTGTTTTTGAGCTAATGGTAAATATCTGCACCTGAGATCAGTGAAGCTGATCATGGTCGGCGGATAGGACTCTTGATGATGAAATGCTTATGCACTTGGAAATTTAATTTGCTTTCTTCATGCATGGGGTTAGCCGTCGTTGATTTTATGGTTTCGTAAATAAACAAAACTATAGGCCTACATGCCACTGGTCCTGGGAAGGCATTTTTGAATTATCATTACGATAACACGACATTGGAAAATTTTATTACAAAGAGATGTACAGTATTTACTTTCCACAATTGCATTAGCCCATTAGAAGCTTCGGAAATCTGTCATCGTCTTCAACAAATCACACTATAAATGTGAACAATCTGATATTGGTTTTTTATTCTTAATACTATATGCCAATCAGAAACATGGTTGGAAGTGGGATACAAGAAGCCGTACAACAACAATTAAGAAATATATATATATATATATATATATATATAAGATATATATATATATATATATATATATATATATATATATATATATATATATATATATATATATATATATATATATATGTGTGTGTGTGTGTGTGTATGTACATATATATTACATATATATTCCGTAACTAGATCTGGACCTCTCCAACATATCATCAGAGGGTCAACTTTGGTAAAATCTTCCTGAAATTCGAGACAAAATTTTTTTGCGTAAGTCTTTCACCAAACAGTCCAACAGACTTACATTGAAAAATAAACGAATCGGACGTAAAGCATAACTACTTTGTGAAAGATAAAAACTCCAATGTGACTTTTTACTAACAAAACGAAAATGCAAGTACTGTACATAGAAATATCCTATCATTCGTTTAATTTATAAGGGAAAACAAAGTTCGTGAAGGACATCCAAGAAAATTAAGTAGTATATATATATATATACATACATATCTATATATATATATATATAATATTTACGTATATATACATATATACATTATATATATACATATGCGCACACATGTATATTTTATATATATATATATATATATATATATATATATATATATATATATATATATATATATATATACACGTATGCATGCACACACATGTATATTTATATATATATATATATATATATATATATATATATATATATATATATATATGTATATATATATATATATGTATATATATTATGATTTTTGGTTGCAGGTGGGGGCGATTGCCCAGCTCTGACAGAAGTTTGCAGTTTGCAAACGCTCTAGTTGTATGTGAAAACCCTTGGAAAACTTTGGTGTATGCATTTTTGTAGCAACTTAAGAGCGAAAGTAGTCACCCGTAATTATAGTAATTTATTGATACTGGTATTATTAAATTGTGGATGGCTAGATTGTAAGCCAAAGAAGAGTTTATTAGTTTATGAAACTGATCCAGATGCCGGTCCGGGTTTGAAATTTATTGAGAATCAGCTTGCAGTCAGATTTCAATGGAAGTCCGTGAAAGGCCGGTATAGGGGTCAACAAAATATTAGTTAGATATTACAATGGATAAGGGTATGGGTATGCGTTCAAGTTTGCTCTCAAGGATTCCAGTGAAATTTTGTTGTTGGCGGGCCTATGGGCCACAGAATCATAGAAGTATTATATTTTGAGGTGGATGTGTATTCAACTTTTTGCTCGTTGTGTGTAAGTGAAATGTTTTTGGGAGGTAATGGGATGAGCCAAAAAACTGAGTAGGTGTAGATGTGGTTCCAGTATTTTCTAAACTGAAATAGATTTTAAAAAGTTGTTGTAGTATTTCAGTAAATATTACTATATATGTTGATATGTGTTACAAAGAACCGATTGGATTTAGAGTTGGACCTGGATCCTGATACATAAATTAATTTTTTTTTTCATCGAATTTCAATGGAACTGTTTGGATGGGTTGGTTAATGGCCAAGGAAGAGGTTACTGAATTTAGCGAGGTGTCAGAATCCTAAGTCAGATCCGTATGTGATGCCTTCATTTATTTCTTATGATTTATCAAAGTTTTGTTGAAGGATGGGCGTTGGGCCTTGGAAAAAAAAGTGGGAATTTAGATATGCAGTTATATGTGAATCCAATGTTTATTTTTTTTTTACTAGAGGATGTATGAAAAGGTCTTTTATGAATTTCATTGAAAGTTTGTGAAGGGAATGGCTATGGGTCGACAGTTAGTTGGTTTCTTTTGGGTTGGGTCTGGAACTGGATGCTACTTCTTTGTTTTTCATTGAATTTCATGAAATTTTGTGATCGATGATTACGGTAAAGGGAAAGGTTAAACGAATTTAGAGGCCCGGGTATAGGCGCAAGATACTTCTTTTTCCATATCGTTTCAGTGAAATCGTTTGGAAGGATGGGGTGTAAGCCAAGGCAACGTGGATTAGACTTGGCTATGGATTTAGATGTGAATCTTGTATTTTTTCGTTGGGGGCCCCTACTCTCAGAAAACTATTGAATTGCTTAATGAAATTTTGCGAATGGGTGGCCTGTGGCCAAGGATGATTGGATTGATCATTAAATGTAGTACATCCAGACGTAGGTTGGATCGTTTCCACTGGATTTTACAAAGGAGAGTTGATGGCATTTTGCTATAGATCAGGATGCAGGTGTCGATATGTAAACAGTTTTTGGTTTTTTTATTAATTTCCTTTTAATTTGATGGTGATATGTATCTTGTGAGTGCTCTGTAGTTCGATATTCCTCTCATTATTTCTATTGCTATCATTGAAAGAATATGTAAATGCAACGCAGTTTCCCAAGCATTCATCATTTTCCGTTCAAAATGAATCTGGCTGTAAAGTGGAATTCTGATGTACTCAGTATAGTGCAAAATTCATTTCAGTCCATTTTGAAGTTGTTAAAAAGTGGCAGTTCAGTCTTGCTTTATCGTTATTTGAAGACTGAAAATATATTGTTCCTTAAATTAACCAGATTTTTTGTAAATTGCTTGTTTTCAAGACGACGTGATGATGTTGGATTTTATCGAGACTATTTGAAATAATTTTGTAAAAAAAAAAAAAAAAATGACTGCTAGAGCACCAAAACTACTGATTCGGCTGTTTTGATAATTCTTTGGAGTTTTCAGTAAAAGTATCATTCATTTCTTTGATTAACTAGCCAGTCAGACAGCCAATTTTTCTACCAACATTGAGTTTTCAAGGTTTGTTATAATGCGAATCCTTGGATCTAAAAATTCTTCTTTAGGTAAAATAACAATAATTTTTCTTCCACTCAACAATGGAACAGCATATGTGCAGAGCTACATTTTATGTGACATGGCAACAGAATATTACTGTAATTAAAATGTACTAAGCTGCTTGGTAGGAAACTATAGCAGAGTAAATCCGCACTAACATACTAAGTAGGAAATGTAAAAAATCAGTTTCGGCTGTAATGCACTCGCTAGCCAGTGTCCCCATCCTTAGGAAATTAACATTAAGTTTTTCTCCTCAGGTGGAATGCAGGATTACCTTCACTTGTAGTTTTCGACTAGGCTGTAATAGTATTTTTGGTTATGGTGAACAAGATAATTGCTATTTTGTAGTTTTTCTAATAATTTGAATAGATTATTGTAATTATTTGCATGGCTGAAAGTTGTTAGGGTATTTATAGGCAGCCCATGCATGAAAGGTAGCGATGATGTCAAGTCAGGCTTTTCTCTTTCCTGTAGATAAAATGTAGTAAAAAAAAAACAAAGTATTCTACGCGTCGATCACCCTGGTAGTTTTGACACCAGATTTATGTACAAGGTCTATCTACCACTGTTGTTTATCGGTATCAAGATGTTTCATTGACAAAAGAGATACAAAAAATAAGAAAATCGAAACGTTAGTACAGATATTTAAACAGTATCCTCAAAACTATTCTTTGGATAACGCTTTTAAAATTTCTAAAGCCATCACGTCCAACCAAGGTAAAGCTTATAGCTCTGGTAGTAGAAAAAGTAATATAAAAATAATTCAGTCAAGAATGATATCTGGGTGGATGTTAGGAGCTTTTGGATGTAAAGTAGACCTAGGAGATATTGTAATTAAAATGATAAAACAAACAGTTGGCAAGATATCATGGGAGATCAAATAGTCTATCACTGTTTGACCTAAAACCTGGTTGAGTTGTGATGCAGAATAATATCGGTATCGAGGATGAATGATACTGGTTAAGAAGTATGGAAATTAGAAATAAAAAAGTGAATACGCTGGAAGAGCAAAGAACATGTCATAGTTCCGTATTCTTTTCGTGGCCGCTTGAGAATTTTCTTTATTGCAGTGCGTGAGATAAGGAAGATAAATAAATGAGAGTAAGAAATTAACCAATAACGTGTTACGCCGACTCTTCATATTTCCTGTCAATGCTCCCATTTCTCTTAATTTTTCCCTGATTCATTATTAACGCCATCTTATTCATTCTACACTGTTCATCTGAAGCCCAGTTATTTGAGAGTTTTCTTTTGAATGCTGCAGTATGATTCTTAATGTCCTTTTCCCTTTACTCCTTCCATTTCCCTCTCCGCATGCTCCGCCTGAACTTCCCATTTTCCTTTAATCAAACGAAGGTCGAGAGGCAGCGGCAAGAGTTCACGGGTAAAGAAAAAAGGGTTATGAATCCTAAACGATCACCCGAGTCTACGTGTATCGTGACACAAGGATGTGATACTATAATTTCCAAGGCAAACAGGATTGAGATAATTGATTGAAATTATGGCGGTAAAATAGGTTGCCAAGGGTGGGTGTGTGAGCTGGTGGGCTATGTCTGGGTGAAGGGCAGGGAGGAAGGCAGTTATCATTATCATCATGAGATTATCACCTCAATTATTTAGGGAAACGCCATTCCTAGATTAAGAGGATTGTCGCTTCGTCCATGTGCGTGTTTGATTCATCTCTTCCCCTCTCTCTACACACACACACACACACACACACACACACACACACACACATACACATATATATATATATATATATATATATATATATATATATATATATATATATATATATATATATATATATATTATATATTATATAAGTATATATAGATATATAGATATATAAATATTTGTATATATATGTAAAGAAATTATATGTATACACATATAATATATACATAAATATATATAAATATATAGATATATATGTATATATGTACATACACACAACACAGCCCTCGTATTTGTCACGAACATATCTCAGCTCAAGGTTATAAATTTTGTGTATTTTTATATCGAAGTTTTAATATTTAGTCCCTGTCTCTTGGCTACTGTTGGATGCATTCAAATGTCATTCAGGTATTGTTTGCCCAGGGTTGTCATTGTCTAAGTTACGGGTGATGTTGAGCTTTTCATGTAGAATTTTCGATATAGATTCAATATTAAAAGAAGAATTCGTCTTAAAACATACTTCCTGCCGAGGTCGTTATTATTTCATTTTATCGATTTTCTCAGTAATATAGTCGTTGCAATTTCGTTGTTTTGATTAATCTTATTCCTTACATGGAAAATGATCGAATTAATTGACATTAAAGTAAAAATCTATGCGTAAGCTCTACATTCCTCGTATGCTCTTAACTTCCTTCGTCATTGCGTGTATCTCAGATTCGCACGATTGTCATCTTTACGTCGAACGCACGAGCAAATTGAATATAGATCTGGATTAAAACCATATGCGTGGCCACGTGTGACTCAATTTCTGATGTAAACATTCTCGTTCTAAGAAAAGTAATCTCCTCGGGGAAGGGTCAGTGCCTTCGATGAGTTTGCGGGAATATTGTCGCCTTTCCTTTTCAGGCTCCAAATATTGCCAAAGGTGCATGGAATGGTGCTGAAATGGTCCTCTGTGTTTGTTTATGGACGGTGACATGACTTTCAGAATTATTATTATAGAATTTTGTTGAAATTCTTATTGTTGTCCGATACCTCGCAAGCCTCAGATAAATGAGGTTTAGGTTATCATGCACAACACGAGGAAAAGAGAATTTGAAGAAAAGAAGTCTTGGTGTATCCTGCTCTGAGGTTTGGTGAATCAATGTCTCATGTTTTAATCTGAAATATTCTTTTAAAGGAAAAAGGGAGTGGAATGTATTTTTGAGTCGTAAACTAAAACCAAGATGTCGAAAGAACTTTAGTTAGGGATTTGGAAAAGATTAACAAATCTCTGGAATGGGAAGATAACCTAAATAAATGCATTGTGGACTTTTTTTTTCTTAAATGATAGTATCGATGATTGTTTAGTGGTTTTTGGTAGTATAATATATGTTGTGAAGGTTATTAAGCTGTTATTTTATTTTTTGTTAGTCAGAGAACTGAATTTCATTTCGAAACTGTAAAATTCAAGTTTCGAATTGACGTAAAACTTTAGATTTTGTCGTTTTCGAGCATTAAAGCTTACGGTTAGGAGCTAAAATTTACACTTACAGTTGTAGCGAAAATATATCAAGTGGAATAAACAAATATGCCAAAAGTCCCATGAGACTTCAGATGATATTTACGTAAAATTAATGATCCTGTGATTAATTTTTTTTGTGAAATCAGTGATCCCGTGATTAATTCTTTCTTATATAGATAGTTTTAGCTAACTGATTCCAAAGAGTACTGAGGGACAAGACTCCGTATAGAATTGATGCCATCGGTCACATGAGAGGTAAAGAATAACGTACATATTTTTTTTCTGTGTGAGCAAGACGTGTAGTTGGTGACAGTGTATGTTTTGTCACCACCAGTTGCCTGCAGGTTGGTCCATTAGTTAGCATACTATTATTTAAGAATCCTGCAAAATATAAGTTCCTAAGATATTAAGCAGAATGTGAATATAAGTGATCGGACAATTTAACACGCCTTTGACTTTGTCAAAGAATTATGGCAGGCGTTTTTTTTAATATTGTACGACTCTGATTTCTGTTTAAATTGCTGAATATGTGCAACTTTTCCTACATTAAACTTTTATTACTGATGGTAGTACTATTACTACCGCAAGAGTTCGTGTGAATTTATTGCAAGTCAGACAGTAGTGTCAGGGTTTTGATGACCTTCCACTTTACAGACGAGACTATAAGTCGCACCAGTTGGTAAGACTGGTCACAAGATTTACCTGTGTAAAATAATGGGTATAATAAGGGTTCATAGCTAATCATCCATAAACAATGTCGAATTAAAGTTATGGAATAGAATCGAAACTATTCCATCTACATTGAAATTAGGATATAGTATAAATGTACATACCATAAGTGTTTTTGAAGACCTTCCACTTTACAGACGAGACTAGCCTATAAGTCGCACCAGTTGGTAAGACTGGTCACAAGATTTACCTGTGTAAAATAATGGGTATAATAAGGGTTCATAGCTAATCATCCATAAACAATGTCGAATTAAATTTATGGAATAGAATCGAAACTATTCCATCTACATTGAAATTAGGATATAGTATAAATGTACATACCATAAGTGTTTTTGAAGTTAGGATATAGTATAAATACACATACCGGAAATATGTTTGAACTCTGGATGCTCATAAAATTGCTATTGATTAGTCCGTTTTCTTGAAGCTGAAAATTTTAGATCAGTCCACCAGTAAGAATTTTGAGTAACTGGATTTCTTGCAAGGTTTCACGATTCAATTATGACTTATTTTGTCCTTTGCAGAACACTTATTAACTAAAAACTAAAACCAAGGTAAAGGAATAATATACAAATATGTATAGTAAGTAGTATACCATTAAGTTTTACCGAAGAAATAATAGATTAGTTTCCTGGCAAAAAAAAAAAAAAAAATCTAAGTCACTGCCAGTAGCGGTTGTATCTTAAGTAATTTAGTAGAAATTGTTGTCCTTACAATTCTCAGTTATAGGAAAACTGAAGAATATAACTTCCAAAGGAAATGCTTGCCATTAGAGCAACCTTCCCTGCACTGCCAAGACACTCGACTTCGACATAAAAAGGGAACCAATTTGCTTAAGTAGTACAATAAATTCTCTAATAACGGCTTTTTGGCGGCACCTAAACACCTGAGACATTACTCGTGTTGTACAGAGAGCGTAATTGCATCGACTCAGGTGATGGTTAGCTGAAATGGTCGAGGAGTGTTTGAGAGCACTGCTTTTACGAGTGGTACACCATTTACGAAAACAAGAGTGACCCTGGCTGTGTTTAATGGCTTGGTTGGAGTGCCTTTTTTCGCTCCAAGTTGGGAATTACGTTCTAGACACGACACTTCGTTTTGTATTACTTTTCATTTCGAAGAAATGCTCCAAAGTCGTTTGTCTTTTTGCTTGGATAAATACTTTTCTTCCCATTTTCTTTTCCGGTGTTTTCTTTCATTGCTTGAGTAGATATCGGTATTCAGCAACCCGGACGAATTTTTGAGTCTTACACCTTTATTGTTTGCAATGGTGACGTAGGCGACAGAATTTTATTAAGCTATTATTTTTCATCGAATGCCTACAAAGCTTTGCACGCCAAAAATAATATCGAAAAATCTCTCATTTTTTCCTGTAGGTGTTAGTATCTCAAAGTGTGCCTGACACAAACTAGTTTTCAGTTATGTGGTAATCACCGACCGTCGACAGAACAAGGCAGAAAAACTGCAACGAAGAACAAGTCAAATTGAAGAAAAAATACACAGACAAACACACGTGCACACATGTTCATGGTACTGCAAAAATAAAGGCGTATTGAGTAGGAAAGGAGAGGCAGCCAAGCAAATAGGTCGGAGATAGTGAGTAGC
>NC_089748.1:76764149-76809149 GCF_040412425.1 Macrobrachium rosenbergii
CTTATGGACAAAACATTTCACTTTATAAAGGTATTTGTGCTTCAGTTATTTTGTCTTTCAAGTAATTTTACCAATTAACCTCAGGTAATCATAGAAATAGTATTTCGTTTGCTGCATTACTCAACGTTACTCTGATGATCAATATGATTAACTTACAGCAGGATAAATTATTATTCTCCACTTTGTGTACAATGAAATCTTATGACTTTCACTAAACCACGATTCTTGAAGTTAATGAAAAATGCGCCAAGAACGTTACTCTCTCTCTCTCTCTCTCTCTCTCTCTCTCTCTCTCTCTCTCTCTCTCTCTCTCTCTCTCTCTCACACACAAACACCTGTGCATCTTCAATTTCATGTTTCAAGGAATGAAAAGCCATTGAAGCTGTGCAGATTAAACGACCCCCCGGCCAAAGCGAGATGATAATCTAAAACTGATTCAGGAAGGTATATTCTTGTCTAATCCCTAGGAAGATGTGGCAGAGTGTTAAAGTTTAAGTAGGTGTTACGTTTAATGCCATTTTTTTTTTTTTATCTTGAGTTATCTGTCTAGTTTATTAAATTTTCAAATTTAGGACTCTTTGGCAGTGTACAGTTTTATCCTAAGCTTGGGTGAGTTTTCGAGTCCAAGTAAGTTTTAAGGATAGAGGTTATGGATAAGTAAAGCAACAGATGAGGTGAACCTTCTTAATAATCTCCTTGCATAAAAAAAATTGAATTCAGGATTTAATGACAACATTGCTGCTTTGCAACACACCTTTCACCCAATCTTATCTAGCACTTTCTAGGTTTTTCTCTTCCGTCTCCGCATTGTTTCCATATACAGTTCTGCGACTAACCTCTTTCCCACCTCGTAAGGGGGTAGTGCCGTCAGCGCACCTCGCGCATTGCATTGTAGGCGTTACTTAAGGCTCGTTGCAGCGGCCCTTAGGCCCTTGGCTGCAACCCCTTCCATTCCTTTTATTGTACCTCCGTTCCTATTCTTTTTCCCCCATCTTACTTTCCACCCTCTCCTTGCAATTGTTCCATAGTGCAACTGTTACACCTTTAAAACCTTTTTACTCGTAGTTTTTTTCAGCGCTGAATGACCTCATAGATAGCAGCGCTTGGCCTTTGGCCTAAATTTTTTATTTTCTCAATCTTGTCCCTTTCCCACCGTCATCCATCATATTCACTTCCAAATACATATACGAATCAGCCACTTTTATTATTTTTACTCCATACTAACAATCAGTGCTGTGTCTTTCCTTTTTCATTTACTCTTGCAAACACTTTCAAAACTCTTATTAGTTTTATCAGTTTCTCTTCACTTATTAATCAGTACTGCATCACCTGCAAAGAACAACCATTCTGCAAACCTTTATCAGTTTCTCTTCACTTATTAATCAGTACTGCATCACCTGCAAAGAACAACCATTCTGCAAACCTTTATCAGTTTCTCTTCACTTATTAATCAGTACTGCATCACCTGCAAAGAACAACCATTCTGCAAACCTTTATCAGTTTCTCTTCACTTATTAATCAGTACTGCATCACCTGCAAAGAACAACCATTCTGCAAACCTTTATCAGTTTCTCTTCACTTATTAATCAGTACTGCATCACCTGCAAAGAACAACAATTCTGCAAACCTTTATCAGTTTCTCTTCACTTATTAATCAGTACTGCATCACCTGCAAAGAACAACCATTCTGCAAACCTGGTGTAGTATACTAAATAAAGTTATGGCCCCATAATTCTTAGTGTCTGCAGTCACATGGTTTTATGTAGTAGTATGTTTATTTCTTAATCCCAGTCCTTATCCGCATAAATTTTTCAGACTATATATATATATATATATATATATATATATATATATATATATATATATATATATATATATATATATATAAAATATAAACAGTGTATATATATGTACATACATATACATATATAAATGTGTATATGCATTTGTATGCACGTATGTGTATGCGTGTATGGATTGATTTGTCATGTAAATATCTGTAAGGGTAATTGACGTCCAGCAAATAAGCTAATTGTAGAAGTTTCAGTCCATGAATAATTTTGCTGAGAGTCATCTTCTTCAAGATAGACTCTCACTTATGTAAGACAAGATCTTATTTTCTCAATGTCTGAAGGTTTTTTAGATTTTTACTTAATCATAATACTTCTAAAACTTTATTAGTAGAACAATCACACATACGAATACATACATGCATATAAATATGTATATGTATATAAACATACATAATGTATATATACATATACAGTATATATGTATATACTGTATATACAGCACACATATATAATGTTTATGTATACATATATTCATACACTTCAAATGAATTTACCGTTGCTGTCCACTTCTTATGTTAAAGAATTAAAAAGCTCATGGGTATTTTTTTTAAAGGATTGAAAGAAAATGCACGTCTTTTATTTTTGTTTTCTTTGTTAATTTTAGAATACTGCTCCAGCGGATTCCATCAGTAAGGCATTTACTGCCAATTTGACCATAAACGCGGGAGAAGGGGTGGTGGGAGGAAGAGGGTTCCTCATTTCCCGGAAATTTTTGCTTGCTTGCAGAGAAACAGCTGTTATTGACACAAGGGCAAACACGCTACTTGGACGCCCCGACAAAACGGTTATTCCATATAAAAAGATACTTAGTGTATACTATGCGCTTAAAAGTTGCAATTATTTTTTTGTAGCTAAGTGTACAAGTTAAAGGATGTAACGATAGTCGTCGATTTATACTGAAATGTATTCTGCTTTAAGAGGTACTTAAAGAGAGATTTATGCGTTTTATACGGATGATTATGAAGAACGAAGAATATATGAACTCTGAAACGCTTGTTCTTGACTTTTAAAGCAACTGAAGTGCGAATAGAGATTTTGTATCTGAGAAAGTTTATTTAAAGTATCTAATACTTTCAGAGGACACTTTGATTAATTGGTGTAGTGTCCTACAGGCATTTCATTTGATTAGAAAATTAAGACTGTGTCAGAGGATAGACGGCTCATTTGACGAAAACAAAAGAAAAGCAGTAAGGTGGCAGGTTAAATATAATACTATATATATACATATATTTATATACTTATTATATAAAATATAGTATATATATATAGACGCATATATATATATTATATATATATACAGTATATATATTATTATATTTAACCTGCCACCTTACTGCTTTTCTTTTGTTTTCGTCAAATGAGCCGTCTATCCATACACACATAAATCACGAAAAGATTGTTGCACTGAAACTTTCGAGAGATTGTTAAAATGTTAAAATGATAAATACCTCCAATAACAGAAGCTAGGTAAAGTTGCAACAACACAAGAAAAGTAGAAAGCTTCGATGACGGAAGAAAAGAAAGTCAACCACCCGAACTTCTAGTGCTGTTAAGAGCCATAACGACTCTGCAAGAAAGACGGAGATAATAGACCCGACGGTATATTTCTCTTCCATCAATACCCCGTAAAAAAAAAGCGACTCGGAAAAGCCATAATTAAGTTTATAAGTGTTCTTGGAATAAAATAATTAAGGTTGGAGTACTTACGCATTCTCTTAATATAATTTAAGCCGTGACCTCCCGTTCCATCTATTATGAATCGAAATGGTTTCGGGTTTTATACCTCTTACGCACGCAGGCTTTGGGTCATTCTCTTATTATTATACAGAATTACTGTGTATTCATACTTTGTCTATTTGTACAACTTGCATGAACCTCTGGTCTAGTAATAGAGTATCAGGACAACTGCCCCCGGACAAAAGTGGCACCCCCTCGACAACTGCCCCTGGATAATCGTCCCCCTTTAGAGGAAAATCAGAAAAAAACAACTAATACTACTATAAAACTAATAAAACTAATGTGTTATTTGTTATCCTTTAAGAAGTGTTATTCAAGAAAACATGAATGTTAAAACTTATCCTTTTAAGAAGAATTATTCAATAACACTTAAAATTGTATATTTAAAAGTTGTAAAAATATTGAAAAGCAACTTTTAATGTACTAAAATTGTAAATTGTGGGCTGCATATCTCAAAAAGTCCAACAAATGGCGGTTCACGAAGTCTTGTACGATGTTTGCTATTCTGACACTAGAATCTAGATAACGTATCCGTGTAGCCGTTGTTGGATGTCCTACAAGCATTTGATTGATGGTGACGCTGGTTAGTGCCTGCTCCCTCTTCAACACATCAAGAAATTTCGGTATATTTGGATGGAAGGAAGTAATGCTAGCTTGCATATGGTTATGCCATCCCTCCAATGAGTTGTTAGCACGAGGTAAATCTCCAACTACACGATCATGATCATACATATTCCACATGCTAACAAGGAAACGTGGAGCTCGCCTGGTATGTCGACGTTTTCTACCAGTATATGTAATCTTCGAAGTAGTCTGTGGTAGGATCAGCATCAGGTGGCAAAGTCTCTTGCAGTGTCTCAAATGCTTCAATCACTTTGTCTGGTGGAACAGTGCCAAAGCTGGAATCAAACGAATCTGCGGGGCAAAATTAGCGTCAGTTTGGTTTTTACTTTGGAGACCCCTCATACTGCACCTTGTTGTATATGCTTTGTGATAAGTGGTAAAAACATCCCTTGATTGTTCCGTTGGGGAAGACCTCTTCAATAGCGCTCCTAGCAGCTTGTTCATAATCTATAAGGAAGGTCTTTAAATTGAGCATAGGGTTGATAATGAGTTGTTGCAGAATGTCTTGAAAAATTGCTCGTTGTTTGTTTGGTAGCAGAGCATTAACACAAGGAATAACGTTCCGAAGCAAAACAAGAATAGTGTACAGTTGGTAAAACAGCTCGGATACAACTTTAAACGTCCCATCACCAAACCAATTATTTGAATTCTTCAGTAGGCTGATGTTTGCAGATGTGGAGAACACAAGGATACTGCTCACTCGATCCACTATCATAAAGCAGGAAATCTTCTCCATCAGCTGTCATCTTGTATTTGGATGGAATGACTATGTCAGTTAGGTTTGACAGAATGGGATGAGGAGCATAGGCAGCTTGTTTGTGGCGCCTTATATATCTTACAGGTGGTAGTTGAGCTGATACTGACTTGGGTGATGATTTGCTGTGCGGTCTCTTAGGTGCTAATAGCTTTCCCCTTTATTTCCTGCCGTACAAACAAGACTTCTTGGCGACATGTGTCTGCAGCATGGGTATAATCATTTACATGGCCAACTACTTCATTTCCACCAACTTTAACTTTGGCTTTACAGTTGCTATTCCGACGTTTCTCACATACATAAGATATAGCATTATTTGCCAATTCTTCCTGCTTCACATAGATGTAACCATCATAAATAAGCTTCATTTTACCACGTTCACTTTGGACGAACTCCATGATGGGCGATATAATTTATTCTATGTATATATGAGAGAAGTGTAGACGTAAATACACTGATCAGCTCAAGACTGAATTCTGACTAGACATTGGCTTGTTGCTACTTACTATCTTAACAATTTTTTATAAACATTTGTTTAACTAGACAGCAGTTATGTAATTAGTAATAATTTCTTCAAGAGCTGTTTATTTATAGAGTAAAGTGCCTGTAACTATTTCCTAAACGACTGAATTCAGACTAGTCGTTGGCTTGTATTTACTACCCTAACATTTTTTATAACCAGGTAGTTAGTGATTATGTATTTAGCAACAGTTTCTTCGAGAATTGTGTATTTATGGATGAAACTGCCTATAACTATTTTCTACGTGACTGGGAACTAATAAGTGTTTTTGAAACTTTTGGGTAAAGGGGGGGCAATTGTCCAGGAGGCAGTTGTCCTATGGGGGCAGTTGTTTTGGAGGCAATTGTCCGGGGAGCAGTTGTCCTAGAACTTGGTAATAGGTGTCGATTGCTCATATCTCCCTATTGATTTGAATTGCATTTCTAAAGTGAGTTTTATAACTTGTAGCAGTGTTCTTTATGAAGAATGAATAAAACTTACAGATAGTTATCACGTTTCATTACAATGTTGATTATAAAGATTTTTCTTTAAAAATGAATCAGGCTTGCTGTCACTAAGGTACTAGTTGCCTATAATTTTTAATATATTTAACCTGGTGGCTTCTTTAAAAATAGTAAACCACAAACGGAAGGCCAGACGTTAGGTGCTATAAATCATTTGTTTAGTTCTGTAGTATATTCATATGATTTCGATGTCACTGTTCCCCTTCAGTATCAGCAAAGAATTATTGATTGGGGGAGCAGAGTTGGGTTTGGATGTCCGTTTTTCCATAAAAAAACATCCTGGGAGAAAGACATTTCTTGCATTATTTTTCAACATAGTCGTTCTTAACTTTTAGTGCACTTTGCCTCGTCGTTGACGAAAGTGATGTTTGAGTTTAGGAAAATTATAAATCAGACGATTTGAGGTCGCCTTATTAAGTGGTAGAAGGCAACAATTCAAGGCCACCATTAGACTGTTCAGTCACTGCCACTATACTGAGTGAACAGGGACATCGTCCTGGCGCAACAGCACTCAAGCTGTAATTTATACTGATATCTCCCTCAGGATCCAAAAACTAAGAGTCCTTCATCTGTCGACAATCTCCACATGCTTGATTTAAATTCTGAAATGTGGAGGCCATGGTGCACCCATTGCTTTCTTCTTGCTATTGATTCAGCTCCAAATTGGTGAACATGTGCATCGTTTTGGGTTGTTGATTTTGTTCAGAAAATGTCTAGATTAGATCAGATTAAAACTTGTCAGGTGTCCAGTAGTTTCCTTTCTAGTCAGTTTCATTTCATGTTTCAGCATTGATGATGCCAGTTTTTCAGATAAATTTCTTATTCCAAAATACCAGTCAAAACAGTGTGCATTGAACCAGGATACCAAGCGTCTGTCATCCAAGACTGTGCTATGAGTGACATCCTGAGGGGGGTGCCATCTTCATGCTGTCCCTGGCCCCACTTGAGCTCAGAAGCGCTTATCTTGTAGGTAGAATAGGATGAGCCAGTCCTCTCAGAGTGTGTTGACTATGACTTCATGGATTTCGTTGTCTAGATTTCCTTAGCAGATATCTGATCACGGATTTTTTTTTTATTCCATTTTCAGGTTTTGTTTTCACACAGTGTATTTCAAAAGGACTCGGCTGCAGTTTCATAAAGGAATATAATCAAATTTTTGTGTGTAATCATATAAATGTTTGTAGTATGCAGTCCCGTCTAAAGATTATGTCACCATTCCTTCTGGATATGGCCAATAAATTTATATAAAGCTCGTAAATTTGCCTCCACTTGTAATTGACTGGATTTGGTTGACAAGTAAATTTTATATGCAGCGTGTAAATGCCTCGGATATATATATATATATATATATATATATATATATATATATATATATATATATATATTCATATATATATATATATATATATATACATATATATATATATATATATATATATATATATATATACATGGGAAAGTGGTCGTTCCGTGGACCAAATCGTGCAATATGTTCACGTTTCCTCTGGTCCAGGGAATGAATTTGAATTTTTCCAATATATATATATATATATATACATATATATATATATATAATGCCTATATATATATATATATATACTACACACACACACACACACACAAAAGTGTCATACTGTATATATATATATATATATATATATATATAGGCCTATGTATATATGTATATACTGTATATATTTGAGAAGGTGGGAAAGCGGTCGTTTCTGGATCAAAGGAAACATGAACATATTGCAGCCTGCCCTTTGGGTAATGTTTACAGTGCCTTTGCTTGACACACTTGGGAGCTGAGCCATGCCATTGATTTAAAAATTAACAAAGTTATTTATTAAAATTCGCTTTAAAGGACACCTTTGATGATAATATTGATACTACGGATAATTTACTCTCATGTCAAGAGATTTACGAAAGGGCCAGAATTAAGAACTTCAGAAATGTGTATCGTCTTCTTCAGTCAGAAAACGTGGATAACAACTTCAAGATATCGTTCAAGAAGACCAGCGTTTAGTCTTTCCTCGCGGATCACTTAGAATTCTGGAAAGAAAGAGGACTCAATAACTACTTGTCTTGTTTTAACCTTGTTTATTTTATCTAGTTTTGTTTTGTTTTGTTTGTATTCCGTTCTCTTTTGTCACCATTGTTGTATGTCTCATTTTAGTTTATTGACCAAGTCCACAGAAGGTTGGACGAAAGCTGTAAGCTGCGCATGTATTCTTTTCAGATATTCATCTGATCAAATACGTTTCTGTGGAGCCTCCTGTACGTAACTGGAAAAAAAAATAAATGATTATATATATAATTCATGTGTATATATATTGTATGTATATATATATATTTATATATATATATATATATATATATATATATATATATGTATATAGTATGTATATATATGTATATAAGGTTTGTATTTATATATATTTATATATATATATGTATATATATATAAATGGCTATTTCCCGTATATATTATTATATATTATATATATATATATATATATATATATATATTATATATATATATATATTATATATATATATATATATATTATATATATATATATATATATATATTATATATATATATATATATATATTATATATATATATATATATATATATATATAATATATATATATATATATATATATATATAAGATATATGGTTTTATTTTGGAACAGCCTTCCAGCAGAGTAATTCGTATTGAATGTGCCATTTCTTCAGCTCTGTGTTCTTTTTAATATTGTCAAAATTCAGAGATAAATAAGAAAATCGTTGGTACTTTGATACATTTGTTTTACGTGTAGACATTTTCCCGTTTAATTAATGGCTGTCTTCTGGGTAATACTAACTTTACAAAGGTTGTGACAGGTTTAGATTAGGCCGGCCTTGTGCCTGCACGGGTTCTTACCTAAAAGTGACCTTTATGTATGGTAGGGTGTTAAGGGAATGAGAAGGCTAATGTGGACTTATGGATTTGACTCAATCAGACCAATCTACCTAAGAGGCAAACAGCGTAAAGGAAAAATTAACGAAGTAAATGGTCCAGACAAACTGGACGATCTGTTGTATAGACCAAAAAATTAATTGACGATAGGAGATATTAGGTTTTAGTAGAAAGGTGGATGGAGGTTGGTTTCCTTCGATTCTTTCCATAATCTTAATGGTTTATAGTGGAATTTGGACTCATGCTCAAAATAGCCTCCCGTTCCTGCTGGTGCCGGGCCATTGTTGGCGGTTTCTAGGGCGTTGTCTCATTGCCTTGTTCTTGGCATGGACATCCTCTTCGGTGTTATTACTTAGACTCGTCGGTCTTTTCCTTCTAAGCCTTTGGTGAGAAAGTAGTCTAAATATACCTTGATATTTATTTATTTATTTATTTTTTTTTTTTGCAAGTCAGTGGCCACCTTCTCAGCAAATAAAAGTCGTTCATAGGGTTCTTTTTGTTGAATAATTGAAGTCACTGTCATCAGGTCATAATTTTAAGGGTGACTTCTTGTTATGAACATCCACAAAATGCTGTTGTATTGCTGTTGCTTTGATGGCCTTATAGATGCGTCCTAAGGTTCGTCATTGTATGACCAGTGTAGCTTGTATCGTGGGACTCCCAAACCTCTTTCGAACTTTTAAACTTATAAAACAAGCTGGTCCTCAGTTCCTAGTGTTCCTTGACACAAAAGCAGCTCTCAAGTTTGAGGTTGCTAAAGAATTGGTGAGATGCTCCTATGGTGCCTGCTGCGTTACTCTGTAAAGGTGAAGATCCTCTGAGAGCTTCTGCTTCCTGTCTGTAGTCCGTTTCGTATGTTGTATTTTGTGGCAGTTTTTAAAGTGTTTTGTAGTGTTGTCATATATCCTGAGTTTTGGTATGGAATTCTTCAATTTTTTTTTATCCTTATCACGTTAGGTGAAATATATATGTATGTAGATATTCTGCATAGATCATGTCTAAAAGTGCAGCGTCTCTCGTGTACAAAAATCTAGCCTTTAATTTGACCTTGTAAAACTTATGTTAAACTTTAAACATTTGTACTTGGTTGCATTACAAAAAATAGGAAATACAGACAGACTAGACAAAATACATCTCCACAGTCTGTCAAACATATATGGCTATTCTCTTTGACAGAGTGTCGGAGCTTTCCAGAATTTTGTAGGATGTAATAACTACGTTATTAACCGAAAGAAATTTATGATCTTCACCAACATTTTATTTTCACGAGCAGCGTGATTTTACCTTTGGCTGATATTTGCTTCGAAGCTTCATGAGTGATGATTGTATTGGCTTATTGCTGGATATACAAGTTTAAAGTTTTCCCAAACAGGGTACGATATGTAGTTACTGATGTGAACTAAGTCATTTATAAAATTCTCTCTCTCTCTCTCTCTCTCTCTCTCTCTCTCTCTCTCTCTCTCTCTCTCTCTCTCTCTCTCTCACATACATATAATGGGAAATTGTAAAATGTTTTTTAGTAACTGAAAAGTATTAATTGAAAACAGATTTGTTTTAGTAAAGCAAAATTATGGAGACGTGTTTGCTTGATGCATGCTGGAAAAAAAGAGATTGTTTCAGAGCAGTAGTCTTAAGTAGTTCGGGTTGTTTTTATTGGACGGTGATAAAAGGTCTCTGTTACATGCTTTCAAATAATAATTTTGTAATATTAAATTCGGTTTCATGAATTCTATATCTCTGAACAAATAAAGCCCCGTTTCTTCAGACAAAAAGAACAACCCAGTATTGCCTACTTAAATGCTTTTAAGTGATTTGCCGGAAAATAAATCTGAAATGAATGATAAATAGTGATAGATTGTATGCTATATGATTTTATGAGTAGAACAAGAGGATGTATAGCTCTTTAACATTTTTTTTTTATCAAGTGTTGTAGTATTCACTCCGAAGCGAATATTTATTTGTTTGTTGTGACGTCAGGTAAATAAAACCACCAGCAATCTATCTTTCCCTTAACACTCAAATTGTTCATAGAGAGGGTTTAATTATATTTCTTCAAAAAGAATAAACCGTTTTAAGAAGTAATCTTGCTTTGGAGGAAAGTTATGGGAATACCATTCGGACACGCTCGCAAGATTACAGTTGAATTATGAAGGAATAGCAACTCTAGATCAAGTGCTGGCAATAAAAAAGGTTTGCAGGTCCTATGGAGGGATGAGTCATTGGCAAAACATGAACAGGCGAAAAGCATTCTAGAGAAGGTATTGATAAAGAGTGTAAGAAAATGTGAGAGAGCAAAATCCGGAGGAGCATTACTAAAATAGAAAAGTGACACCGACCACTACTTGCATAAAATAAGTTTAAAAGAGAAAACAAGAAAGTTCTCAAGCAGAAGGTGTAAAGTCATGTAGAAAATGGGCTGACAAAGACTTCTGTCAGACCATTAGATGCCTTAGAGACACTAGGAACTATTAGTCCAGGCGACTGGTGCAAAATAGAGCTAGAATTGCTCAGTTAGTGATACAAGCATGAAATTTGGCATAATGATACTTCAGTCCATACTCAATATTTACAGGGGTGGAGCCCTTGTATATCACATGTTTCTTAGCAACGGTTGCTAGGAACACGAACCACCCTACCAATGGGCAGCATAAGCCGATTCAGGAAGAAAATTTTTATATAAACCACCAACACCTTTTGTTAGACATATTTATAATATTTATATCAGTAGTAAAATGTTACAGGCATCAGCAGTAAGTAACAACAACATTTATTTTGTTGCTAGGCAACTCACCGACCATAGTAGCAGTCCGCTACATCTTTATCCAACATTCAAAAAGACATTCCTACTTGCAGCAGGTTAAAATTATACAGGAAGGGAATATGATTAATCTATCTAGCAGTCTATTGGCTTGATAATCTATGTAGACTATTAGAAGTATTTATTACACTATAATAGCTAAACAATAAGTATGTGCTTGAAATTACTGTGATTCGTACAGTGATCAGAATTAAACGAAGAATAGAATGGAGATATATATTCAAACACGTATGTTACTAGGCAACACAAACACAGTATCAACTAGCTACTCACACATTTCATACATTGTCACAATCTGTGTGGCATGTGCAGTAAACTGTACACTTAAGGTGTGCCCTTACACACTTGCAGTCTGTGCATCTGCTCCTACATCTACATTGGATTAGCTCTGGACACGATGCACTTGCTTCAGGTAGATTTGTCCACAGCGGTCTCAATGCTCTGGACAGGTCCACCCCATTCAGCAGGGAAGGCAACTGGCGATGGGGAATTGTAGCATGCCCCAATGGTGTCCACCCTGCAATACTGCCCTCCTGATATGTTGTTGTAGAGCAGCTTTAGAAGGAGGAAGGACTGACATCTCACGCCCTTTACGTGTGAACAGAAGCTTTCTGGCTTCATTGACCGAAGTACATGTCGCTGTTCTGTCATATAGAAGAATGGTGAAGTACTCTAGTGAAGTGTATGTCTCTTCAGTTATTTGTTCTGGTGCATCATGCACCTCATAGAAGGCACCAGTGAATTCATCATGTGTTTCCCATACCTTCCAGGCGGTCTTCTTTCCGACTTGGGCAAACTGTGACACTGTCACAGCCAGTGAAGGCATGGAACACAGGGAGTGCTAATGACTTTTGGGGCCCAAGTGAAGCAGATATCTCATGAACTGGAATGTGGCGGAATTCCTTGCCACAGCCGAAGGCAATCCAGAGTTCAATAGCACCTACATGCTGCTGGTTGCTACTGCTAACACAACAACATCAGTATCAACAGTTCAACAAGAATCTTGCGGAAGCCCTGCTTACAAGCATCAGCCACATGGACCATCATTCTGGAATCCGCCCCCTCATGATTACATGGAGCAATGTTAGTGATGTCTCGAATCGGTACACAAAGTACATCAGCACCATCAGTAAGAATAAGAGGCTGCTCTGCGAGAAGTGCGTGTCAACAGTTCTTCATTTAGTAGTTTGAACAGCTCGATTTTATGTTGTTAACACGAAGGAATTGCTGCCAGTTCTTGGTATGGGGCTGGATACCTGCACACGTCTCCGTTGACTAGGGCCCCTTACACGTGTTTCTCTGGTCTGTGCCTTCAGACTGTTATCCACATACTGATCCCAGACAATATCTACACGTTGAGTCTGGTTTTGCTCCCTCTTGATATGCGGAACAAACACGTTTTGCAGCATAGTCACAAATGTTCTGCATCCACCAGGTCTAAGAATGTTGACAAGAACAGCACCATCCATGATCGTCACTTCTGTGTCTGGCCTTGTACCACATGTAGATGCTGCATGCTGTTCTAGGCAACCCATGAGATCCGATTTTTTCCCCAGTCGTAATTGCCCATAGGAAGAGAGAGATGGTGGAAACGGATGGTTTCATGGCTGAAGAAATTGTCTAAATCACCATCTCTTGTCTGGCATGCAACATACAGCCTTGCAAACAGAGAGGATTCATTTCTCAACAGACTGGACTTTGCATCACCTTTCTTAAACCTTTGTGTTTGTTCATTAAACAATTCTACCTTGTTCCTGGTGATGGTGGCTGTTATTGGCTTGGTGTTTGTCCTAAAGCGCTCGTCTACAAACATTTTATACTGCTCTTGGCCTTTCAGCTGTATACTATAGAGGCACTCAACTGACTGCTGGTCCATGATGTCCTTTGAATGCAGTCGCAGAAGATCCTGGCTTTCTTCCTCAAAAGGGCTGCCCATGCCATCAAGTTTTTGCACTTGCTCATGGTGGCTTTCTCTGGCCAGCACATGCGTCCACCTCTCTAAATGATGCGGAAGTGCTTTTGTGTGGCATCTGATTCCTCATCAAGTTGTTTCTCTGGCCAGCACATTCTGTTTTCCCAAACCATGGAAACTCAAATTCAGAAATGATGCGGATGAGTTCTGGCCCTGCTAACTTGCCCAGCGTAAATGGGCATCTGGATCCTGTGTCAAGCCAATGATCCTCCTTCTTCCTTTTGGATATTATCTTGTCATTGTTTTGTTCAGCAACCAATGGCCCTGGTCAGTATAGAGAGGTTCTTAATAAAAACATGTTGTTGTAGACATTCAAATATTTGATATTGTTTTTAATAAAATGATATTGCATGTGCTATTAGTGGATATTATCGTCCGGGGTTGCTGGCTGTCAAGCATAAAATGTTGCCTAGCAACCGTTGCTAGGCAAAATACAGTTCACGAGGCTCCACCCTGAAAATGTTAAGTGTGGTGTGGTGGACATTTATGCCCAAGTTTCATGCTTGTATCACCATCTGAGCAATTTTTTCACCTATCGCTTGGACTATATGACAAAATAATTCTACAATTCCCACACAAACGACCAAGCATCACAAAAAAAAAAAAAAAAAGTCTTGTTGAGCTTGCTTTTAGGAAGTCACACTAGTAGTCTGGTATAGAATAAGGGATGGTTAACAAGCTACGAGCTGTGTAAAGATTCCTATGATTTATCACTCGAAGTTAACGCATTTGGATTGTTGGATTGATCAGAGTGGTCATATATCTTTAGGGCGAGCTGACCCACTGCATATTCGAAGAGAAAGGATCAGTGTATGAATAAAAACATTGTTAATTATGGTCTACACAGGTGGTCTAGCATGGAGTGTGATTCGTGTAGATATATTGTTTCGCTGAAATCCATGAATTTTAATATTTTTTCCATTTTTACTTCAAGTTTATGTTTATAAACTACCTGTAGGTCTTTTAGAGTTAGACAATTTACAGTAGTGAGAAGTGCCATAAAATCTGTTTAACTTGTCAAAGTAACGATACCATGACACTACTAGTAAAAACATAATTTTGTACAGTGTCCCGGGAATTTTACGGGTAAAATTTGAATTGTAAAAAAATCTGATGCAAACCAAATTGAAAAGAAAATAAAGTGGCATCATGCGGTCGAAAATATAATTCCTACCCTTTTGAATTATATCAGTTCTCAGAAATACTAAAAAAACACGGGCTTTCAATTACATCCATTTGGTTGATAATAGCTTAAAGGCTAATATGAAGCTACTCTCGTGAATTATATGCATTCATATAACCTGGGATTACTAAGATTTCACGGAAAATGAAGAAACATTGTCGAATTACTTTCAGTGAAGGAAATTTTTAAGCCTTCTAACAAGCTTAACTCGGCTGTTTGCTTTTGATGTGTATTGCCTTTGTTGCATGCAAAGGGCATTCATTCCCTAAATATTGTTTACATCCAGCAATCTGAGGAAGATTTTAGCAATCCGTTTAGTTCTTATCGAATCCTTGATCTTCTTTTCCAGTTTGCAAATGGATGATGATCTTCCAAATCCTTCAAAGGTGAGAAAATGTGATGACATGAGTATCCATTTTTTTTTGCGGAGTAGTTCATGTTTGATGGTTTCAATTTGGCATTTAAATTGTAGAGTTTGGTTTTCAGTCATGTTTTCCCCTCGTCTTGTATAAGTTTTTAATTTTATTTGGCTTAGACATTTCCTGTTTCAACTTTAATTTTTTCCTTTAAACTTTTATTAATTGCCATTTTTTTCAATATACGTCATGCTTAATTGACTGGTTTTCCTAAACTATTGCATTTAAATATATCAAGAGCGAGAATGATTATCAACTTATTTCATAAACATACGTCATCATTCTTTTTTATGATTACTTTTATCATTTCTGCCATATATAAGAAGCGAAAAGCTTATGAACGTGCACAAGGACAGTGTAAAGACCTACCAGATATTCTTCCTCGGCTTCGAGCTTGCAAATCGTTAAGCCTCAAAGGAGATATAAACAAACTAACAGCTAAAGAACTCCCTTTGCTGATCAGCAGAACAAGTACAGCTCACAGAATGAATAATGAACTAAATAAAAAAGAAGTAAGCGAAAGTTCAGACTACATGGTGGCAACATATCCAAAAAGTGAAAAATGCATTTAACAGGGGTTCAGGACGATGTCGAGTCGAAACAAAAAACTGTGCAAAGAACTCCTCCCATGAATTTGAAAGGACTTGGATAGCAAAGCAATCATCAGCATGGGCATATTTCGCCTTGTCTGGGCAGCAACGCGGTTTCATGCTAAAAAAAGATAGCCGTATTAAAAGCCTGAGAGAGAGAGAGAGAGAGAGAGAGAGAGAGAGAGAGAGAGAGATTAGAATAAATTGATAGAGAGGAAGGGAACAGGAAGGATGCGGTATAGAATAGAGGAAATTGAGCAATAATATGTCTGCAAAAGTAATTGCGTGCATATAATGCCACAAGCAAACTGACCTGAATGTATAACTCCGAATATCGGTGATATATGAGAATTGAATCGTTACTGCATAAATACGTTAACTGAATATTAGAAATGCTGAAGGCAACTTCTGGATTTATTAGTAAAGCATCATTAAAATAATTTACAATACACATCTTGTTCACGGCAGATGCAATGAGTTATAGTCTGGACTAATTAATCATCACGTTGAAGCCATCTGTCTAATAATGAATTATAGTATCATTGCTGCGTGTTGCTCACCTCGACATTAAAACAAGGGAAAATAGGTGTAAAGTTTATTGGCAGATCTTTCCGTATGGTAAGTAATATTGACCTCAATACAAAAAAAACTATCACTTTTATGTGAGAAAATTAATGTAGCTGTTACTTTTTGTTTTTTATAACTTTAAATAAAATAAAGTTGCCTCACAACGTGAGGCATCATCACAAATCTTTTATTGCAGTGGAATATCATTAGTACCAATTCTTTAAGTGGATGGAAGCCTTGCCTCATAAACATGATGACAGTAATCTGGGAATACACAGGAAGGCAGTGGGCGGTTGAGTTAAGGTGACAAAGGAAATGTGATCAGGCAAAAAAAAAAAAAAAAAAAAAAAAAAAAATATATATATATATATATATATATATATATATATATATATATATATATATATATATATATATATATATATATATATATATATATATATATAAGAAAATAAAATACCTTCGTAACACAAATTATGGTTTTTAGTCCTACGATTTCATAAAGGGAACTAAGTGAATTTGAAATGGCGTGGAAAATTAGCAATTGCTGCAAACTGCACAGCGTAATGGACTAAACAGATTTTAAACTTCTGATGACTTTTTCACTTTCCTTGTCAAAACTGCTTTTTTCTATAATGGGAAAAAGACCAGTGAAATATCAATGTATCAAGGGAAAGTAAAAATGGAGTAATTGCTTAGGGTATGACTCGGTTAAATGGATTTTATATTCTAGTTGAACGAAAAGTGAATGTGTATGGGATGTCGGACCTGTTATTAATTGGAATTCCACGATGAGACTATTCGTTCGTATTCAACATATGCAAAAAAACTGATATAGTGTAAAGCTAAAAGCGATGTTATACAAAATAGAATGTCCTGATACCGCAAAGCTAGTAACTTGTAATAATTCCAGAAGTACGGGCACTAAGGTAGCAGCAGAGGTTCCTTACTTATAAATTTACAGGAAATGTTTAAACAGGTTATCCTCTGATGGCGTAAATCGTAAGCACTCTGAGCATGAGCACTTTGAGTAGAAGGGAACCTCAAATATGGTGAAATATTTAGCATCTTTAAGTAGTTTCGCGTGCTCATTGAACCATAGAGTGGGAACAACACAAATGATGGACTTATCATACGAGTCCAGTCTCATTCCTCAATGACTACACGACTTATTGATCTGTTTCGAATCTTTGTTAGGACTTGTACCAACGTCATTTAGTAACTGAGATAGCATTCTTGTGTTGCATTATATATTGCCCAACAGTCATATAAGGAACTATTGAAGTTAACTGACCCAGATCCAAGAAGGTTACCCTGTGGGACGGTAATTAAGATTAGTCTAAGCGCATTAATAACGTGAACCTTCTGGTGATGATTTTTTTGAGAAATAATGAATCAGGAAAAAGTAAACCTCGCCTAACACCTATGATGTGAAGTTTATAGACTAGAACCTTAACAACGAAGTGTTGGTTACACTCGGGTCTTCTGCTTCTCAGTGTGTTTTGGCTTAACAGTCTACTCTGAAAAAGAAGAAAATTTTGTGTACGGGGTTGCCAATACATACTTTAGCGCGATTATGTCTAAAGCAGTAAAAAGTATTGTTAAGATTCGTGTGTCTGTCGGTTCCATCAAAACCTGGAGACTCATCGGGCTGAAAATTGGTTCAGTTTTGTCTTTGGGGCTGCTGGACTTTTTTTTTTTTTTTTTTTACCTAAATGATCCTTTATTTCCTCCTTTTGTCCCCTTTCTCTCTCCCCCCCACCCCCGTCTCTTTCTGCCTTGCTTTCTGTCTGCCATGTGGTTTTAAGCCCGAAATTAGTTGCTAGTGTCAAAATTGGTTGCTTATTTCGAAATTGCTGATTTTTCCCCCCTAAGTCTCTCTCTCTCTCTCTCTCTCTCTCTCTCTCTCTCTTTTATTAAAATAAAAGGTTGTAATTCTTCCTTATAATTAATTTGAACTTTTTGTTAGGGGGGGTTAGGGTGAGGGTCGGGGGATTTAAAGCGAATCTTCCTAATATGTATAATGGAAGACATGTAATCGGTTGAGTGTGCTTTTGTAAGCCGATGGCTCCTGAGAGGTAAGAATCTGTTAGGACAATTTTCTCTTCATCTAACGTCCCCGTCTTTTGAGTTAGTACTAGGGTTGCAGAGAACTAATCCTTTCAGCAATCTACAGTAGATATAAAGGTTAGTTTTGACTCTGCTGTACATATTCCTGTTGAATTCATCACCAGCGCGATGCCTAGGAGTGCTAATAATAAAACTAACAAATGTTTTGAAATAATATGGTCATTGGAACTAATTTAAACACAGGTAAGAGAGTTATAAAAGGTGATGCCCAATAACAGGTATACAAATATTTAGATTATACTTCAATGACAAATACCTCATCTTACGTGGGTGGAAGGAACAACGGCCAAAAAGGGGAACCTGTCTCTTCCAGGCTAATGAAAGATGGCAGTGAGTAGGTTTCTTTGTATAACCAGGGCCTCTAGGCTCCACAATTAGCCCACAAAGAGGCCCACTTTAAAACAAGAACTTTGGGTTTCTCTGGGAAGGGTCCCTGCAACACCAGGGATCAAAGATTCCCTCCAGAATCTCCTTAGGATAGCCTCTGCTAATCAGATTGATTTGATTTAGTTGTGGGAAAAGACACAACACAGTTCCTGCTCTTTAAAACTCCTTGAGGACACGGAATCCATCCTTGGGTCCGAAGAATTATAGTTGACTACGGTTTGGATTCCATGCCTTCAAGGTTTAGAAAGCAAGAACTTTGGTGTGTCTTCAAGAACTAAATAAAATGATTTTGATTAATGGAAGATATCTTCCGGGGATTCCAGAGGGAATCATATACATATATATACATAATTTATATATGTACATACATATATATAATATATATATATATATATATATATATATATATATATATATATATATATATATATATATATATATATATATATACACATATATATATACATATATTCATATATATATAATATATATATATATACATATATTTATATAATTATATATATACATATATACATATGTATGTATATATATATATCTCCTTAGCCTATATGTACGGTATATAATGGCTATAATGGCATAGGGGTGCCAAGTGACGGTTATGGCTAAATGGTGTAGGGCCTTGCTTACGTTTGAAAGGTTTCTGGATCACTCTAGGCATACTTGCCACCAGTCCACCTAGTTGTAAATGGGTGCCCACATCTGCCAGGGTCAAGGAATAGGGCTTGTGACAAGTTCCTAATAACTTACTGATAAACCGAAAGGTCGTACCAATCTTCTGACCCTACTTTAAAAATAAGTATATATATTATATATAGACACACACACATATATGTATATATACACACATACATAATACATAAACACACATAGATATGGAAATGAATACACGAGAACGTGTTTGACAAATAAATTTCTGACTTGCATCGTGAGTCAGAATATATATACAGAATATATATATATATATATATATATATATATATATATATATATATATATATATATATATATATATATATATATATATATATATATATATATATATATATATAATATATATTTATATATATTGTAACAGCTCGTTTAACCGTTACCAAAATTCACTCGTAAATTTCTTCTTCAAGTATCCATGTAAAACCGATATGAAGTCCACAATAGGATGGAATCATACCAAAACTCAATAAACAAAGCGCAAGAATGAATTCAAGGGGGCCAGAAAACAAACACCCCGAAAACCATAAATTTAATACAAAAATAAACAGATAGAAATTAATGAATCACTTTCACTCTTAATAATAACCACCCAAAATACCCCTACACTTAAGATAGTTCCTAAACACTCAAAACCAAAAATTAGGGGGTCCAGAAAGGAGGAGGAAATCGCAAAGGAAGAAAAACCTAATAAGTTACAAACTAATTTTCTTATAAATAAACTTGTCACTTATTATCTAATTGAATAAATAAGTTATTTATATTCTCCTCGAAGGGTAAGGGTATCCTCCACGTCTGGAGTAGAATAATGGGTGGTTAACCAACTCATGCCCAACCAAGCAGCCACAACAAATGCACAGCCGTGATCGACACAATTCAAAGGTATAAAAACCTTACCATAGGATAGCGAGATCCCCCTGGCTTTATAACTGAACCAGAGGTGGTGCGGTGAATCCGAAAGGGCCTCCAGATTGGTAATCCGGAGAATTCCTCTAATTTGAAGATAGCAGCAATCAGTCTAAATCTTCAAGTTTTGAAGATAAGTGAAATTCAGTAATTCACCAGCAGAGGCTGCAACCATCAAGAAGCAAGTCATGGAAATATCTTTCATCTACGAAGCAAGGCAAAAATGTTCCGCATAAGAAAAGGTCCAGTGAACAATCATCTCTTCTCCGAACTGAAGCTACGAAGTCACCCCCCTAAACCACAGGGGAGGGGACTACACACACACACACACACACACACACACACACACACACACACACACACACACACACACACACACACACACACAACCTCCTTGAAAAGTAAACCACAAGCAGTAATAAAAAGCAAACAATTGTTATACTCTAGAGGAGGTCCATGACAAGTGAAACTTACAAGACTAGCTTTAACAAATTAAATAAAAACTAAATCTAATCATAATACTTAATGAAAAAGGATCATATACTGGCAATATACCAGGGGCGTCATTTGGGGCTGGGGGCAGTTTGCCCCAAGATCAACACTTTCCCCCAAGACTCAGCTTGCCCCCAAAAGCTCAAAATTATAATTTTCCAATATTCTTGATGATTTCAAATTCAAACGTGTCATCATTTTAACAACACTTTAGATTTTTTTTCTTTCTTTTTACTATAATAATTATTTTCAATATATGGAAAAGGCTATTCTTAGGGTTTCTTAGCAATCAATGAAAATTGTTTAATGGAATTAAATTCTATGATAAGTAGAACTAAGTTACAGCATACTAGGCTACATTTAGAGTGCATTATTGAATTTATTTTCATTAGTAGCCAATGAAAAATATTTGATGGAGTTAGATTTTATGATTGTCCATGAAATATATAGACTAGTATATAGTCTAAGATACTATAATAAAAGATATAATATTTTCATTAATGGACACTGGGGTGACTGGACAGGGCCATAGTCAAGGATATCTCAGCAGCCAATGAAATGTAAATTTTGATGGAATTAATTTTCACGTTTAACTGTCTGTCACGAGATATACAGATGTTCACAGCCAAACTATTCTGGAGTATTCTATACTATAAGTATCAAACGATATTGTTCTTCAAATACAACAAAAAGTCTAAATTTTCTTTACAACAACTAATCCATTTTCATTATTCATAATCAGTAACATCACTAGGTAGTTATCATGCCTAAGAGATTAGTTGCATTACGATCAGCTGACTTGGTTTGAGTACCATACGGTAACAGTACAGGTTCAAATCATTTCACGCCTGCGGCCTCAGTAGCCCTAAGATAAGCTACGGACGCAGTCTCTTGTCTCGACTCTTATGTGATTGTGTCGATTCGTCTTACAACCGTCTTTAAAATCTGTGCTTAGATTCGGGTAAATATTTAGATATAATTTTAGTAATTGCTAACTATATATGACTTTAGTAAAAAAATATTTATTTATGTTTGAACTATACAATATGTTTATGCAAACATATGATACATTTGTATGATCTGTCTGGCAATGCCTAGGTCACCATGATAGGCTAACGTATATTTATACTTGCTTTTGTTAGGACTGGGTTCATTGATAGATACAGCTGATCATGAAACGTTCAGAATCACAGCAGACCATTAGCCTACAGGGTTTTTACTAGAAAAGAAAAGAAAATGGCTACATGAAAAACATTTGGAACTTGAAACCTAGTAACAAAAAAAACTAAACATGAACATGAGAATTTGCAGATATTGATCAGGAGTCCTCCACATCACGGTAAGTAAACTCAATTAGACAACCAATATATTATTTTCATGGTTAGCAGCCATGGGATAAGCTCAGAGCTTTGGCTGAGAGTCAAAATTGATAAAGCCTTCAGTAACTTCAATTATTCATAAATTAGACATTATTGATTTCCAATGAAACAATGTGGGGGCAGGGCGGGGGTGACTGGGGGGAGGATTGCTAAAGTATATTCTTAAAGATTTTCTGATAAAATTATATATTACGTATTTGTCATTAATGAATCATAAATTTTATAGTGCATGAAATATATTTAACTCTTGATTTGATACTTTTAAAACTGTTTAGATTAAAACTGACTCGTTGTATAGATTATCTACATTATCATATTCCTGTATCTCTAAACATTACAGCCAATGTTTTTCTTTGTTTTGTTACAGTGATGATTCGTCCAAAAATTCAATCTCCTGTCTGTGAATTTGAACATGACAAGAACATCCCCTAGATATTAGCTCATCAAGATATGAAAATCAATACAACCTAAACTTAGTATATTTCCTCTAACAAATAAGAGGAGATTTAATGTAGGATTCTATAAACGATTTGAATGGATTGAATATTCTAAATCAGAGGATAGCGTCTATTGTTTGCTTGTAGACATTTTGCAGGTAATATGCAAAGGAAAAGTGAGATCATTGGTAAACGAACATTTATTGATGTGGGTTTAGAAAATGGAAGGATTCCTCCGAGTTATTAGAAAAACATTCTCAAAGTGATAGACATGCTAAATGCTATGGTGGATGGTTGAACTTAAGGTAGTTGAGTAAAAGACAGTTCAATCAAGATAAACTTGACACTAACAGGTCAAAGGAAGTGGAGGCTAACAGAGAACATGTGAAATGTTTGCTACGTGTCACAAAGTTTGTTAGGTAGGCAGGGTTTAGCATTCCGAGGCCATGATGAATCAGAAACTTCGGATAATAGAAAACTTTAGTGAAATACTAGATATGTTATGAGACTCTAATGAGATTTTGCGCAAAAGATGGAATCAAGGTACGGCCACTATACATCTCCTGAGTATCAAAATGACCTAATACAAGTGTTTGGGAACAAAGTTCTTACAACTGTATCTACACAAATTAAAAAGCCAAGTATTTTGCAATATTTAGTGGATGAAACAAAGATCGATCAAAAAAGAACAATTGTGTGATAATCAGGTTTTTGATGGTGAAAAATCCAGGAAAGGTGTTGCGGCACCTATCATATGCAACAGCTTGATGCTGAATCCCTTGCAAATTTTATTCTGAAGAAGTTGGATGAATTAGGATTAGAGCTGTCTAACTGCATTGCACAATGCTATGATGGGGACAAGCGTTATGAGTGGATGGGCTTCAGGAATTCAGGCTCGTGTAGCAGAAGGTGCCCCATGCCATATACATTCATTGCTATGCACACAGGCTCAATTTAGTACTCATTGGTTGTGTGAAGAATCTCGATGAATTAGCAAATTTTTCTCAACCATACAAACTTTATATAACTTTATCTCAAATAGCAACTCAAGACATGAGCTTTTTTATTTAAATCCCAAGAGCTTGGATTACAGGTATTAAATTAGAAAAAGAACAGTTGCAACTAGATGGTTCTATTGGTACAGGGAGTATTACAAAATTCGTGTTCGATATGAAGCTATTCTTGCAGTATTGGATTCCCTATCCAATCAACCAATGAAAGCTTCTATGGAAGCATCTGGGTTAAAGTTAAGAATGGAGTCTTGGAGATTTATATTTTGTTTATTTGTTGCAGAGAAATTGTTCCATACAAACAAACTGTTTGTCAGAGCAACTTCAGAGAAAGAGTATATCTATTGTTAGGACTGTTGATCTGATCAGATCTACGAAGACAAATTTAGCTAATATGAGCTGACAGTGAATATGATAAGTTTATGATGAGGCACAGAGTTTGCTAGAAAACTTGGAATTCATGTACCAGAAGTAAGTGCCACAGTGGGAATAAGCCGCAGTAAGAGGATACAACAAACATCAAACAGGCTGAAAAAGTAGCCTACCTCACAACCAGTACACTTGAGAAACGACAAAGAGCAATTAATATCTTCGCAGAACATCAATCTAAAACAAAATTTAAAAGACAGAGTTGTATTTGCAAGTAATTGATAGGTGCACTGCTGAATTTGACCGTAGGTTTACTAGTAACATTGATTTATTTCAGTCTCTTTCTGCATTTGATTGCCAATCAAAGCAGTTCTTTGACAAATAAACTAAATATCTTTGCAAAATCACTATAGTGCACACATTGATACATTCCTCTTAGTTTCACAAATTAATTTCAGCAAAGGTGTTCTTACAACAAAAGAAACAAGAGGACCTAATCGAGGTATACCGCTTTGAATTCTTTACCAATTGCTTTTTCTGAGTTGCTTGCTATCCTTAGAATCTTGTTAACCATTCAGTCACTGCTGCTAGTAATGAAAGGTTTTCTGTATTAAACAATGTAAAACTACTTTACAAACAACAACTGGGGATAGCCGTCTATCTTCGTTGTTATTGATGGCCACAGAAAAAAATATGGTTAAATCATTTGATTTAGAAGAATTAGTGAATGATTTTAGTCATGAAACACCAGGTACCCATTGGAATAATTCTTAATAGAACTGCAATTTTTGAACATTAATATTTCTCGACATCACATTACTACTTGAATTTCATAATCATAATATAATAATTTCCTTAAAAATACTTGTGATTGGTTTATGATTTTCATTAATGCCTAAGTAGGAGCTAGAAATAATAGTACATTTAAGACTTATGGTGTAAGTTTATATAAGTTCATAAAAAATTTAACGAATGTAAAAAAGAATAATTATACTATACTCATATTTTCTTATCAAATTATGCAACTATAATAATACAAATATATTACTTGTCAACAGTATTTTACTTTATTTTCTGCCTAGTCATTTTGTTGATGTTTACACAAAATATATCAGTGATGAGTTGTTGATGTTTACACAAAATATATCAGTGATGAGGAGATGAATAAATAGTAGTTGGAGTTGGAATATATATATATACCCCATATATATATATATATATATATATATATATATATATATATATACATATATATATAATATATATATATATATATATATATATATATATATATGTATATGTATATATATATATATATATATATATATATATATATATATATATATATATATATATATATATATATATATATATATATATATATATATATATATATATATAACTTTTATAAGATACCTTGCTCATGTCGCTTGAAAGCCCATAGAAATACTTTTAAGTAAGAATTCCTTTAAAATATAAATTTTCTTTGGTGATAATACAGTTTCCCACCCAACTGATCTGTTTAAGAGGATCTATGCTTGCTCTTGCCCCCAAGGAAAATCTGAAATGACGCCAGCTGCAATATACACTGTATATCTCAGATCAGACATCTCTGGGCTTGTTAATATGGATGTTTCAGATAGGTGGGGGCGTTCTGGTAACGACGTCTGTTACCCGAGGTGATTTCACTAATATTCATCTCGACAAGAAGTTAATTGTTAGGGGACTGGTAATGAATTTAGGTATGCAGACTGCAAATGATTTTGCCAGTATTGTTACAACTCAACAACGGTTTGAAAAAGCAGTAATTGGCAGTCCATTCACTAATCTCACTGGTTGGATGAGGCTCTTTCTGGGTGCGGAGTGTTTGAGACATGCTTAGTCTGTAAGCCTAGACACAACAGAGACTCTGATCATGGAACCTGCATTGATGATCTTATGGTCCTACTGGACTTGCCTCCCACACCTGAATGACATACCACTGGGTGGTTTTTGCCTCCCTCAGTGGATTAGTGATAGTCTTAACAATGTCCCGTGACTTCAGGAGATGGCAAATATGGGCGTAGGTACTTCGTCTTATGGAAATTAGCTTTGGGTACTAAAAAATGAGCATGGATATTGTCTAGGAACACGAAGCCGTGAAAGCAACCGACAGATAGGCAATGAGATGGGTAAAATTGAAAGACAGATAGAAATTTTTGATTAAAATAAATCAAAAGGGAGATAGAAATATTGCGAAAGGAAAATAAAAAAATGGAAGACGCGTGGATGCCATCCAGAGGAAAAAGGCGTATTGTGATATACAGTATATATATATATATATATATATATATATATATATATATATATATATATATATATATATATATATATATATATATATGTGTGTGTGTGTGTGTGTGTGTGTGTGTGTGTGTACAGTATATGTGTATATATGTATGTATATATACACAAATCTGACTATAATCATTCATATATATATATATATATATATATATATGTGTGTGTGTGTGTATGTATGTATGTATGTATGTAGATATACAATTGTATTATTCTTCCTTTATTAAAGTATATTATACAAGAAATAGCTGTTAAAATTATTCACTTTTTATTTGGTCAGCGACAGATGCTAGCCATGGGAAAGAATTCTGTCATTCATACTTCATGCTGCTGTAAGATTTTCAATATTCCTTGTCGTATGCATAATGTAAAGATACCTCACTTTGTAAATCGCTACGACTCGAGCACTCCGGCCGTGGTAACAAAAAATGTCACTCTAGCAACTGAATAAGTTTAAATGTACCGATAAACATGCATTGCTTACTGAACTGTTATAATTATTTTTTTTGTGCAATGTCACCTAATAAGGTACAAAATTCCGTTATTATGGTGTGATTTCTTTATATTTAAAGTATTTGCATGATTCATTTTTTATCTGAATATTTTATGTTTGGTGCTTGTAGAAGAAATATCCGTAATTACAATGTATATGAATTGTTTACGTTTTACCATGTCTGAGAGAAAATAAAAGGCCTGTCGTCTCACGTTAACTATATTTTCGGCAGACAGCTTATAACTGTAATATAGACATACATATATATATATATATATATATATATATATATATATATATATATATATAACATATATATACATATATATATATATATATATATTATATATATATATACATACATACATACCTATGTATATGTATGTCTTTGTATATATACAGATATATGTATATGTAAAAAAATTGTGTAAATATACATACACAATTAAATCGTTTCTCAATACGTATATGTAAAAAATTGTGTAAATATATATATACACACAATTAAATCGTTTCTCAAAAATTTTTTTACACAGTGGCCAGTGGTGTTAGTGGCTGACCCAGAGATGGAAAAATAAATATATGGTTTCTCATTACATTTATTATAAGAAGTATAACGTTAAGGATTGTAATATGCCATATATGTATATATTAGTTATATAAAATGTGATTTGTGTAAACCTGTAATTCTATGACTTACATAAAGTATAAAGAAAATCATTAATAGGAAAGATGTTCAGTATTTAGAAAAGCTTATATTTTCCTCTTGTGTTTGTTGCTATGCTTTTAAGAGAATCTCGTTACTTTTAATAACTATAATGAATATGTTACATTATGTCGTTTCCTTGTACCGGTGATTACATTCATACCTTGCTGCAAGTATTATTACCATTTGAACGATTTTTTAAAATTAACTAATCGAAATTTACGCTGGCCACCCTTTATTCACCTTAGCTAACCACTGATGAGTTGGATTCTGGTACTGTTTTTTTCTATTGAACTGATCTGTCATGGGCAAACAGTCACTGGAATAAACATTGCCCAATTGTATCATTAAATTCAGATTCTAAGAGCCGTTTTGTTAGACTTAAAATTATTAATTAAAGATAATAATGGTCATCACACACCTCCGTGTCAAAACCACGCTTGTCACACATACATGTACATACACACGCAGCAGCGACACAGGAAACAAGAAAAAATAAACGTTATTTCATGATGGCAGGGTATTAACATGGAAGTCGTCATGCATGCCGTGGGACATAACTTTCATTACAAATTAAACACCATCATATCATGCAGTCTTGCCTCTTGTCCATTTTCTCAGGATTTCAGAAGCTGCCTCTATTCCTTAAGTGGGAGGGAAGGTGTGGGTGTCTCTCTGATCCTCCCCCTCGACTTGGGACTACCTTGACGTGGTGAGGGGGCTCTCGTGGTCGAGTCCAAGAGTCCTATATACTATTACTTATTAATTTGGGTTACGTCTTGTGGAATTTTCCACTTTTGGTAAAATTTATTTGACCTGATAAACAGGAAAAGGTGTCATAGCTGGGTCCGGGGTTTATATCTGAAGTTAATAGGAACTGTGGTAAGATCATCAACTAACCGATTAGACTTGTGGGAGGATATCACATTGATACCTCAAGGGTGGAACTGTTCTGTAGAGCTGGGTCATGGATTCCAGTGGTGGTCTGGTTCTGGGGATAGGACCCTCAGCATTCTGTCTGTTTTGTCCATAATATTATTAGGGTGGGGATGATTGTGTTCTTATAATACTCTCAGTCCCAACAAGTGGGGTTGGCTTACACTTGACCCACCCTAATTGTGTTATGCCATCCCCTGTGGATAAAGTAGGGAGAGGACATTTGGGAGTCTGCTGTTACTGGTGCTCTTGGTAGAAGAATACAAACCATAAAAGGCTGATATCTTTTTAAGATTTTCAGGTTTATTTTTTTTACTTCAATCTTTACGAGTATTAATAAAGAATCGAGTACCCCTGGACCCTTTGATGATACCCTTTTGGCAGATGATGACCTCTGCTCCCTCCTCTTACAACCTCTGTTTGGACATGGCTAGGAAACCTTCTAGTGTAATTACACTGGAACCCTATGCTGTAGCACGGAGTAGAGGGAAATTTACCAGAAATGTATGTGAAATAGTACTCAACACCTGTGATATGAGGGAGGCTTTGCTATCTGTAGCAGGTTCCTCCTCCATGGGAACAGCACCATTGTCGACCTTAAAACAAAAGGCGGCCATAAATAATCAGTCTCCTTCTGGGAAAAATTAGGATCAAGGCAGTAAAGTGCAAGGACTTAAAAAAAAAAAAAGGGCTCCAGTTTAGTGGCCTCAGAATCTAGGTAAAATTCATTAATTTTCTCCGACGGCGCTATCAGGGATTAAGGGCTAAATGGGAAGAACTAAGGTTGCTATTATAAAAAGTGCGTCCTGTATATATACAGTAGCTTTGCAAGAGGCTATGATTAGTAATAATACGTGTCTGAGCCCATGAGAGTATACAGCCTTTCATTTCTCTTATAATATAAATATAGGAAGCCGCGGGGGTGTAGCTTTATAAATTCGTAATGACACCTCACAAAGAAAACATACAGTATGCTCTCTCTGTTTACCAACTAGAGATATCTTCCCAACTGATAATTTTAAATCCTTTATTCAACAGCTACCACGTCCCTTTGTTATTATGGGAGATAGGAATAGTAGAAAACCTCTTTGGGGTGATATCGTTGCCAGTCAAAGAGGAAATTGCCTCTGTTCCATCATAGAAAATGAAAATGTAGGAACCCAAAACACAAGGGAGTCTACTGTACACAGTTTCACGTTCAATCAGATACATTGTCAGCAATTGACTTATTTATATGCGGTGATGACTGCCTTATTGACTTCAATTGGAGAGTAATAAATGATAGATTTACTAGCAACCATTTTCCAAAGGTAATGAATATATCTTCAAATCCTCCATCTTCAAGGTTACCTAAATGGAACTTTGGTAAAGCTGAGTGGGCAACAATAGATGACCTGGGTGACGACTTTCCCTCTGTAAATGATGCTTTTGATTTTTTTCAATACAATTATATTCGCGGCTGGTCCTCACTCAATATCTAGGACTCCAGGCATAATTATCCGCCGACCAGTTCCCAGGTGGTCTCACAAATGCCGGGAAATTCATAGAACTACGAGGTCGGCTTTCACCAGATATCGCAGATGAAAATGTGGGTATTGCTGTATTGAATTTTGAAAAGCAAGAGCTCATTTCCACATGGAAATAAAAAAGGCATGATAGGAATCTTGGACAATTTTCATATCATCATTAAATTAAAAAACACCTCTGACTTTAGTTTGGAACAGAGTTAGAAAAAAGGATACAAATTTACTCCTTGTCAACCCCCAGTTATGAATATTAATGGTTGTGAAGTAGCAGAACCAGAGTTAGCCGCAAATGAGTTTGCTAATCATTTTGGTAATGTTGCAAAGAAAAATTATGACAGACCCTATTCTCCTCAAAGAAGGGTAATGAAACAGTAGAAATTGATTGTATTGTAAATGTACCTTTTACTATGAGAGAATTTGAATACGACACAGTCAGTGATTAAGGATACACCAGAAAATACCAAATTATTCATATTAAGCCTTACTAAAAGAATTTTTCTAGAATATATCTTCTCTAAGCTATGGGAGAGTTTAAATTTACTCCCATTTGTGAAAGCTGGAAAAAACTTTCAAGACAGAGGATCATCGTCCCATTGCACTGACCTCATGTCTGTGTAAAATCATGAAAAAAATGGTGAATGCACGTTTGATGTGGCACTTGGAATGCGGTAAATATTTGTCGCCTGCTCAGTGTGGTTTTAGAAGTAAGCACTCCACAGCTGATGTGTTGGTTTGAATGGTATCTTCAATATATGAAGCTTTTGCTGACAAACAGCTTCCCATCACTGTTTTATTTGATCTTGAGAAGGCATATGCCACAACATGGAGATATAGCATTCTGAGGGTTCTTTATGAATGTAACCTGAGAGGGTATTTGCTTCTTTTTATGTAGGTTTTTTTTTTTAAATAGGCTATTTCAGGTTCAAGGTGGAGCAACAATGTAAGACATATTCACCCAAGAAGGAGTGCCACAAGATAGTTAACTAAGTGTAACTTTGTTATAAACTTGTTATTCTCGGAAAACATTCAGCTGATTCATTTTGCAAAACATTATTCTCTTCTTTCATTTTGTTGTTTTGGAAGATTTTTTGCTAGCACCAGACTGCCTTAGCAATCAATGGGGTATCTAAAATAATTCCCCCAGATGTAACTTGTACTCTTTTTGTTGATGACCTTCCAATATCTTTTGCAGCAACAAGGATGGTAGTAGCTGAACGCCACCTTCAGTTCAGCATTGATAATGTAGTAAAGTGGGCTGAGATGAAAGATTTTAGGTTTTCGGTAAGTAAAACGGTAACCACGCACTTTTTCCGTATAAGAGGAGTCCATCCTGATCCAGATCTGTTCATACGTGGTCAGATAATTCCCTGTGTTGCTGAAACGAGGTTTCTTGGGTTGATTTTTTATAGCAAGCTGACTTGGATTCCACATCTGAAATATATAAGACAAATTGCTTGAAACTAATGAATGTCCTGAAAGTTGTGTCCCACACTTCCTAGGGTGCTGACCAAACTGAGATGTTGAGACATGCAAGTCTTTAGCCTTCTAAAAATTAACTTATGGATGGGAAAAGTGTACATCTCAGCAAAGCCTAATAGCCTTAAAATGCTTAATTCAATTCATGCAGGAGTAAGACTGGCTACATGAGCATATAAGTCATCTCCCACTGAGAGCATGCTTATAGATGCTGGTGAGATGCCTCTGAATCTCATTATCAACATCTGCTGGTTCAGAGCTGATACAAATTTCAGAGGCTCCCTAAACCCTTAACTCGCATTTGTATTAGAAATGAAAGGCATTGACAATTTTAAGAAAATCACCCTAAGCAGCCCCAACCACGTGGTTTTAGAGTAAAATGTATAACCAGCCAATTAAACATTCCAAGGATAGAGACCTTACCAGCTAGATATTTGGTTAGCCCTCCCCCCGCGCCTGGAACCTTCCATAGGTAAAAGCTGTAGATATTTTAATTTGACAAAAGCAGAAATATCCAATGAGGCAATGAGATCAATATTTTTAGATCATTCCTCCTAACATGATAACTCTCTTGCAGTTTTCACAGATGGCTCAAAGTCAGATGCTGGCATCGGCTTTGGAGTGGTCTTTACTGATGTAGAAAGAAGTGAGATATTGTCATAAGTTTCATCTATTTTTACAGCATAACTGTGGACAGTTATAAAGGCCTTAAAAGAAATTTTAACTGAATGGAAATAGTTTTACTATATATATTGTGACTTGGGAAGTTCTTCAGTCTTTAACATCTTTTAAATCTCTGCACCCACTGGTTATAGAGATATTGGAATGGCTGTTGTGAAAAGAAGAGGTAAATAAGTAAACTTTTCCTGGTTGCCTTTCCATGTTAAGGTTCTTGGGAACGAGCAAACTGGTCGACTTGCCAAGTCAGCAGCCACCTCTCCAGAACCCAGAAGATGCTTACTACTATATAGGGATGTATTTCCTCTAGTATGTCAAAATTAAAAACCTTTGGCAGTCCCTTTGGGAAAATATTGAAACAAACCAAAAGATGGGCAGCATTACGTCATCAGTATCTCCTTGGTCATATCCCTATATGCCAAGGAGACTAGAAACGATGGTGTGGAGGCTAAGGATTGGACAAACAAGACTCACTCATGTGTTCTTGGTGTCAGGCGAAAACCATCCATTCTGCGAGGACTGTATTGTCCCCTAGAGGGTGAAACATTTGTTGGTCGAATGTACCAGTCTTGGGGATCTAAGGCATAGGTTCCTCTCATGGGGACGTGACAGAGATGGACATTTTATCCTTGCTACGATTATCGGGGAGGATTGTAATATAGAGCAGTTATGTGTCTTTGTTAGGAAGGCGGACCTCCTCAACAAAATTAGATAAATTATGTGTGCATTGATTATTTGTATGCATAGTATATATATATATATATATATATATATATATATATATATATATATATATATATATATATATATATATATATATATATATGTATATCGTATATGAAGCTCATTTTGAATAATTTTTTCTATTTTAGTTTTCTATGTAACTTTATTACGGAGTCAGTAACCTGGATGTTTCGACACCAGTTTGAATAACCAAATATCAGTCAGTCTCCCTGGTCCGAAACTTGCTGTTACGGGCAGTTATGTGTAATTCTTAAACCTGAAATATTAGGTGTTATTAACTGGGTAATGAAAATAGATTCAGACAATATCTACGGCTGGTGATCATGGGGTTTATTAACTATTTCACGTGATCTATCCTCAGCAGTCACCTCTCTCTCAGTTTGAGTTAGTTCCCATTAATATGTGAGCGAGTAAACACAGCCACGCTTGCACACACCTGTGTATGTATATATATACATATATCACATATATACATGTATATATATATGTATGTATGTTCACACAAAACACACACACACACACACACACACATATATATATATATATATATATATATATATATATATATATATATATATATATTGTTACGTGTGTCTTGGCTGATCAGTTATTGGTTAATTTACGTAAAGTTTCACGGCCTTGCAGGCCAAGAATACACGTAACCTGTCTCTTGAAGCCAAGAGTTAACCTCAAAGACAGATGTTAATTAATCAAAGGTCGCCAGTTAAGGGGTAATTAACCTTAACAAAGAATATTCAAGGAATAAAGACTTCATGATAAATGTCACCAACTGCAACGGAAAAATCTCTACTTGTTAAGATGGTATTAAATACAAAAAACACAACGGTTCTCCCCAAACAGTGAGCGCTAGGCATAACGAATACCAGAGTATTAAAAATGACTTGCTTGCCTAAATCCCCGAGACTTACTGGGACAATTCGGGTAATGCTAACAATATAATAATTTGGCTTAATCTAGATTTCGTAATAGCATATCCTGTAAGTGGTGGCTGGAGAATGAAACAAAGAAAACGGAAATACAGAAAAGGTATTAGTCAATCGACGAAGCTTTAACAAGAATCGGACTTACCTTGAACGTCGAGTCGTTTGCGCATACAACGGACCTCAGGAGTCTTGATACTAGCAGTCTTCCCAATTCACTAATTAATATAGACGTAGGAGCAAAAGTCGAGTAAAGGAACAAAGAAGACCATTCCGGCATGCTACGCGGCGTACTTCCTCGTTCGTGGCCTGTCTCTCTCTGACCTCGCTCGCGTTCCCGCAAGGTGAGGCGGCCTCTTGACACGCCGCCCCAGGCACCCCGACCTTGACAAAGACATCGCCGAATGCATAGAGTAAAGGGAAAGATAGCTTAAGGCCACCATTACTAAAGATTATTTGAGTGAAAACGCTCTCTGAGGTTTAGGTCCCTAATGCCATAGGCATATTTTGTTTTTTGAACTACCCAGCCTATGTGCGGGCGCCATCTGTCTCTGCTGTGATCGTTATTTTGAATTGCCTGGCCTACCTGTGGGACAGAGATGTTCTCTGTTGAGGTCAATCTGACTAATATTCCTACACCTAAATACATCGAGGGCAAACAGCAGCAATATTTATAAAAGCTCCCCCCCTTAAGAGGGCCTTCACTCCCTTTTCTGGCGTGAAGGTCTGCCCTAAGCAAGCTGTTTGCCTCTAGTAGGTTACACTTCTTCCCCTGAGCAGATTAGTCCTGGTTAGCCTACCTAGCTACAGAACTACCTAACCCTAGATAGGATATGAGCTATAATCACTACTTTACCTAATTCTAATAGTACTAGAAGGTACTTACGGTTATTATAGGCTACCCCCCTACAATCATGATGTTTTTAGACCGAGCCTAGTGGTACATTCTATGGTATTCCCTAGCCTAACCTATCCTAACCCGACCGTAGCACCAACATAAGAGTTAATGGTCTAACTAAATTACAAGGTGGTTTATGTTTAATACAATTGATAATTACTAGTTAATTCATGAGGGTTGCCTCATATGATAAATGGGTGCCTCACTGAGGTCTTAGGCCATGCGTGTCATGAGCATCGTGGCTCGTTTCACAATAGTTATTATTGAAATTAGTTATGCTACTTACGTGATTACTGCGGCTCGGTGGTAAGTGGAAGGAACAAGGCTACTAATTTGATGTACCATACTCAAGGCGGTCTAGGCTATGTGCAAGAAAGAGAGATCACACTGGTTACCTCCTCTGGGCAAGGGGCCAGGATCACTCTAAGATGGTAGGGCACTGTGCCGAGAGGGCACTAGTGCCTGGATGAGCTTATGGCTCGGCAACTACTGGACTCTTTTCCGCCCCTCTTCTTCTTCTTCGTTCCTCCTCAAGGCCTATCAGTAGCAGGCCTAGGAGGTGATGAGAACACCGACTCTGGGGACAGGCCAGAAGGGCTAGCGGGTGCGAAGTCAGGGGCAACTTCAAAAGCTACAGGAGGGCTCCCTACTCCGGCTGCTGTGACAACCGGAGCGAGAGCGATCTCGACTTGCGTCCGAGGAGGTCAGTTCCTGGTCTTCCAGAGATGGGGTACCATTTCGATCCTCCAGGGGTTCATCCCCTGGAGTCAGATTTGGCAAAGAAGAAGTCTCGGGTGCTGGAGGCTCTCCGGTTGCAATGATCAACTGCATGGGGATTCCTAAATCTCCCGGAGGAGGATTCGCCTCATGATTTAGACCCGGCATAGGGGCCTTCTTAATTGGTAGCTCAACGCCCGTGGCGGACGGAGTCTGGCACTGCTCAGTGCTAGCAAGTGGCACTGACAGCAGTTGAGGGTCAGGCATGCCTGACAAGGGGTCCGGAGGTGCAATACCTCGCGGACGACTTGGGTTTGGCTGCGGCAGAGATTCCTGCCCCAGCAGGAGATCGTAGCCTCTCCGAGAGTCTTGTTCAGGGGCGTCCGCTGGGCGTTGCTTGCTTGGGCAGCCCTCCCAATTTGTGGAGTGGTCTGTCCGCTTGCACGTCCTGCAGCGATACTGCTCCTCCTGAATATCTCTTTGGGGAGAGGGAGAACCTCTTGGTGGGCCAGCCCTTCGCGATTGGAGAGGGCTAGGCCTAAAATAGTTTGGTTTATGCCCCTTCCGCTGACCACTTTGGTGGGCGGAAGGTGGGGTTTGACTTTATCGAGAGTTCTAGATGGGGCCTCCGTGGAGCCACGTGCGAAGTGGCGTTGGTTAAAAACCTTAGTTTAACCAGACCACTGAGCTGATTAACAACTCTCCTAGGGCTGGCCCAAAGGATTAGACTTATTTTTACGTGGCTAAGAACCAATTGGTTACCTAAACGGGACCTACAACTTATTGTGGAATCGAACCACATTATAGCGAGAAATGAATTTCTATCACCAGAAGCAAATTCCTCTTGTTCTTCACTGGCCGGTCGGAGATTCGAACTCGCGACCAACAGAGTGGTAGCTGAGAACGAGTGGCGTTGGTAACGGGCTTCCCCAATGAAGATCCCGTCCCAACAAGAAGGCCACTCCGGGCCGAATTCCACCTACCACGCCAAGGCGGTGGGGTATCGTGCCCCAAGGTGTCATAACCTGGAGTTGGATCGTGGGAACGGTAATGGTGTGGCCTTCTATCCACTTCATTGCCCACCGGGTTTCTTCGTCAACCATGGCACCGGCTGGCACTTGGGCCCTAGTGATCAGGCTGATGTCTGCCGCAGTGTCTACTGTGACCGGAAGGGTCACGGGCAGGCTAGTGCTCTGAATAGGGGCCACCGAGATGAACTGGGTTTCCAGTCTCTCGGGGTAAAGGATCCGGTGCGGACCGGCCGCAGAGAATGAAGTGCTAATTAGGTTGACAAATTTTGTGGTGGGGACATGATGTGGACAGGCTGGAGATCCAGCATTGTAGTGGCTGGCAGCCCCACAGGATTTGCACGGGCCCTTTGGATGGGCTCGGTGGCCTGCAGTGACTGTTGGAGGAGAGGGCTGAGCAAATGAATCGGGAGAGGAGTTCTGGTTGGTAGGGGTAGGCTGTTTATTATTGCCAAGTTTGTATCGGCACTCAGCTTCAGCGTGTCCCCCCTTCTTGCAATAGTTGCACATGGTCTTGCTCGGCAGTCCATTCTTTGAGCGATTTGAGTTCGAGAGGTAGGCTGGAGGAACGATTCGCTTCTGCGAGGTGCTATGCGACTGATTAAAAGTTTCCCATGAATCAGCCATGCGACAAGCTTCCATAAGTGTGGAGGGCTGTTTATCATTAAGATATACAGCAAGGGGCCCAGGCACACATTGGTAAAGGTCTTCTAGCATGGTCCGATTGAAAAGATCCTCAAACGTCGTGCAGGCCAAGGAGTCGAACCAGCGCGTACCGGACTGGGTTTTGTGACGCCCCTTCCGTCCAAGACCAGCCGACTTCCTTGGCAAGACCTCGGAACCGTTGTCTCCATTTTTCTGGGGTTATTTCGTAGGCCTTGGTAATGACTCTACGAACTTCCGCCATGTTGCCTCTCTGGCTCTTCTGCAGTGAGCGAAGCGCTGCCTTGGCTTTCCCCTCCATATGCTTGGCTAGTATTAAGGCTCTCTCCGTCTCCGTGGTGCTGTAGTTATCGAAAAGAGCCTCGATCTCCTCCAGCCATGCTTCTGGCTCGTCCTCAGTCCACTTGGGGACTAGGGAATTGATGCTCGAAATTGGAGCGTTTGATGCAGCAGGTGTAGGACTGGAGGCTTGCTGTCAGGCCATAGCTTCGGCATTTTCCATTTTCGCTCTTTCCAGCTCGAGCTCTTTCTCCTTGAAGGCTAGCTCATTTTCCTTGCAGGCTAACTCATGCTGTCTTCTTCTCTCTTCTCTTTCCTCTTCTAGTTGCCTCTGCTCGGCTTCATACACCCTTCGTTCTTCTTCATACTTCCTCTGCTCTTCTTCATACTTCCTCTGCTCGAGTCTTTCTTCCTTCTCCCGCTTGGCCAAGTCGTCCACTTGCTCCTTGACCCATGTGGTAAGTTCCGAGCTGGTGAGACCTGCCGCCGTCCCCAGCCCCAGGAAGGTTTTATAATTTTCTGCTGCCATGGTTCTGGTGGGGAAGGGCGTCTAACCGGGTCGACTGGGCGTACTTGGGCAGCGAAGAAGTGTCCCTTCAGTGACGTGGCACCCTTTCAAAAGGTGGCACTGTAGTTGGGTGTGCCGTGTACAGGTCACACTGGTGGCACTCAGTATCCCTAGGCACTGGTGCAGGTTAGGTTCCAGAAGAACTTTCTCTTCTGTGTTCCCTTTTGTTTTGGTTTTATTTATTTTCTTATATGCTTGCTTGGTGGCACTATGGTGCCAATGTGTTCCTAGGGACCCTCTACTGGGGTCCAACTAGGCTATATAGGAGGAAAGGCACTCTACACCCCCTGCAGAGTGTAACAATTGAATGAGAGAGAAAGGGAAGGTAAAAGAGAGAGAGAGAGAGAGAGAGAGGAGTAAGCTATACAACTGATGACAGTGCAGCAAATTATTGGCACTGTGGAATAAAGTGATTTTTTTTTTTTTAAAGGTACTTTTGAGTGGCTGGTCCCAGCTAACCAGTCTTCTTTCAGAGGGTGAAAACTATGGTTTAAAAAATGGGTAGAAATACCAGGCCCCAGTCGACCGACAATTTATCACTGTAAAAGCAACTTGTCCTCATCTGACTTGTGGGACAGAGGTATTTCTTTTACTTATTAATTTAATTTCTGTGTCGGCCCGTCTTTCTTTGAAGTGAGTCACGTACACTCGAAGGTTATCACTTCACGACGAGAGAATGAAGAGAGAGAGATTTTCAATCAGCTAATTTCTTGCTGCTTGAAAACATGTTAGGCAAAGATTTTATAATTGCACAATGGCATGGTTCTAAATGAAATGCGGACACGTCGTCTTTGCTTCCTGAGCGATGCTTTATCTGACCCTCAAAGGAGCCGACGTGACGTCACAAGATTTTAGCGTAAAATTTAAAATTCTTTTTATGTGGTTTTTTCCCGCAGGTATTTGTATAGGAACTTGTTATTGCATTAATCCTAACTAAGGCCTATCTTTCCCTGACTAAATTATATCTTGGTTTTGTCTACCGAAGTCTGCCTAGCTAAGATATTGGGAGGTGGGTCTACTACGCCAAAGAAAATAGACCCAAAAAGTGGCTGGAAGCAGAGTCGGGTCACAATAACAAGGTCTTAAGATGGCGGCCAAGTCCTGTTAGGCGTAAATTCAAAACAACCTCTGGCGGCGAAGGAACACCAAAATGGCCGGTCCTCTAGTTCAAACAATTTCAAAACAACTGCGCGGCGGGTATTTTCTTTTTAGCACAAAATTCAAAACAACGAACGAAACAAATGCAGGTATCCAGATTTTACTCTAAATATACCAATCATGCATAGCGTTTTACGTTAAGGATGGAAAACGAAATTACCAAACAACTTTGTGTCTTTTGTTATTGTATTTTCCACGGCGAAAACGTCCGTCCGCGTAAGGAGTGGCTACTGGGACAATGAAATGGATTTGTGTGGTTCGGATGGGACCAAATTTACGTTACTGAAAAATGTATTTTATGGTAAAATTACTATTTCCGTTCGTTCGCTATTTCACTGACACAGTGTTTTGAATGATTCCCGCTATATGAAAACAATAACAATCGGAATTGCCGACGCGATTACTAAATTACTTGTGTACATGACATGGGCTCCGCGGATTCGGCCTTCGAATCTGTTACTTGGACGACTTAACTCGAATGGTCCGAACGCGGTAAAAATGCCCTTTCTCACAACGTTACAAATTATGACTCGCTCTGCTTTCGATGCACCCTTGCCTACCTACGCTAATTCTCACTATACCTGTTATTCTAACTATTCTTCTTATTGCTTATTATTATGCCTGGCTCCTTGTTTGGAAGAGTAAAATGGAATTCAATATCTGACTTTTATCTTTGGAATTAATGTAATTAATTTCCTTTTCTCCAGATTCTTTCTCTAAAATTTACTTTAGATTCTACGCAAGGTTGTCAATGTTATGTGTGTGTCTTGGCTGATCAGTTATTGGTTAATTTACGTAAAGTTTCACGGCCTTGCAGGCCAAGAATACACGTAACCTGTCTCTTGAAGCCAAGAGTTAACCCTCAAAGACAGACGTTAATTAATCAAAGGTCGCCAGTTAAGGGGTAATTAACCTTAACAAAGAATATTCAAGGAATAAAGACTTTATGATAAACGTCACCAACTGCGGACGCAGAAAAAATCTCAACTTGTTAAGATGGTATTAAATACAAAAACACAACGGTTCTCCCCAAACAGTGAGCGCTAGGCATAACGAATACCAGAGTATTAAAAATGACTTACTTGCCTAAATCCCCGAGACTTACTGGGACAATTCGGCTAACGCTAACAATATAATAATTTGGCTTAATCTAGACTTCGTAATAGCATATCCTGTAAGTGGTGGCTGGAGAATGAAACAAAGAAAACGGAAATACAGAAAAGTTATTAGTCAATCGACGAAGCTTTAACAAGAATCGGACTTACCTTGAACGTCGAGTCGTTTGCGCATACAACGGACCTCAGGAGTCTTGATACTAGCAGTCTTCCCAATTCACTAATTAATATAGACGTAGGAGCAAAAGTCGAGTAAAGGAACAAAGAAGACCGTTCCGGCAGCTATTTCCTCGCTTCCGTAACTACTCGTGACTAAGTGGCCTGTCTCTCTCTGACCTAACATTCGTTCCTATATATATATATATATATATATATATATATATATATATATATATATATATATATATATATATATATATATATATATATATATATATATATATATATATATATATATATATATATATATATATATATATACAGACATAAAACATTACGACATTTTTACTTATCAGGGGTTACCTCCAAAGGGACCAAAACGAAAAGCGCTTACTGCTACGTTCATTTAATAACTGCTGGGTCGTGGATGAACTCTCTGCGAAGATAACTTCTCTGTAGCCACTGCACACAGCAACACTGAAGTCTCATTAAGAGCATGCTGAATCCCCTCTGCTAAACCCATATATCTGGCATGCATTCTCACGTTTCCTAGTTAATTGGGACCTTGCTCTCCGAAACCTCTCATCCCACTTCTTTGGAACTTTCACCGTCTTATTTTCCTCCTCCCTCTTAATGCTTCTCATTTATAAAGGCTTCACCGAAAAAGCGTGTTCCATCTTTTCATCTGTATTAAGGTTTGTACTGTATTACTTCGATTCATCTTCAAGTTTTTCACCCTTCCCATTCAAAGGGAAATTAGTGTCATGTTGATATTAACATTTATGTATACACATATATATGTTTACATACGTATATACACACACACACACACACACACACACACACACATATATATATATATATATATATATATATATATATATATATATATATATATATATATATATATATATATATATATATATATATTCCTCTGTATTTTCAGATGAATATATATATATATATATATATATATATATATATATATATATATATATATATATATATATATATATATATATATATATATATATATATCCTTCCGTATTTTCAACAGTTCGTCTCTTAGTTGTCAGCTTAAGCGGGAGACTGGCAGCGTGCAGAGACACCATGTCATAGTTTAAACAAGGGATAGGTCTAAACCCCCCAGGTCACCCAATCTGGTGTAGAACAGTACCACTCCTTCGGCCCCCCCCCTCCCCCATCACGTGATTTGTGGGCTAAGGAAGTCGTTAGGCTCACAAAGGCGGAAGCCTTTTCAAAGGGGCTACTGTTTTGAACCTTAGGGACTTAGCTATAAGGTCTCTTACTGTATGAACCTATTACTGGCTTTGGGAATTGCTTTCAGATCAGACCTCTGCCTCTGCTGTTCACCTCAAAAATGCCCCAAGACGCTGAGCCTTTCCCTGGGCGAGACTACGCCATCAGACACATCACTGCAGCCAGAGGAAGAACACCACAGGCGTCTCACCTTTCTTTTCACACTGGCTGGACTGCAATCGCCAGAGTACCCAGATCTGCTGCAAGACCTCTGCAGCGAACAGGTTGAGGTACATCTATGAATGAAATTCCTTGCCAGTTCTGTTCCTTCCCGTGAATTTCTCTCCATATTTTCATTATTTCCAACTTTTCACTCTCCTAAACAAAGCTCCCTTTGTTAAAGCAAAACCTACCAACAAAACAGCCCATGATTCACCCCCTTGACTTGTCCTACGCTCCATAGTGTTAACCAAGGGCTAATTAAATTTAATTGATCAATTCCTCCATGGTGCATACTTCAGTTTCATATGAGAGAAACTCCTTGATTTGGAATGCTAACCTGGAATTCTATTCCAGGAATCCTGTTACTCTGCTCTCACGCGGTCGAACCTAGCCTTGTGAATCAGTTCCACTTAGAAGTACTGCCATTTCTGATAAGCCAGTGACTCATTTCCCATGGCGACCTTCCGCTCCCTGATTTAATAGCTGATGATTAAGGTAAGTCACACCTAGTTCCCATCCAGTTTATTACATTCTCGGTGTTTTCTGTTGGCCCTCAAAGGCAGTCCATGATAAAAACCCCCTTACATTCTTACAACAGACCCCAGAACGTAAAAGTGTATATGAATATATATACTGTATGTATATAGATATATATATATATATATATATATATATATATATATATATATATATATATATATATATATATATATATATGTATATATACAATATGTATATATATATATGTATATATATATAATATATATACGGTAGACTGTTCTTATGGCAGTTGATTTGTATATGTATCAATCTCTTCCGTAATGGGAATTTTACTCTTCCAACCGAAATAAAAAGAAAATTACTGTCATAATACTATCGACTTTTAAACACACACACACACACACACACACACACACACACATATATATATATATATATATATATATATATATATATATATATATATATATATATATATATATATATATATATATATATATAGATAGATATTGTATAAATATACAGGTTAAACTGCTCTAGTGGTAGTTGATTTGCAAAAGTATGGATCTCTTTCGCATTGAGAGCTTTACTCTTCTATCCGAAATAAAAAGAAAATTACTGTCTAGTGTATATATATATATATATATATATATATATATATATATATATATATATATATATATATATATATATATATATATATATATCTATATATATATATATATATATATATAATATATATATATATATATATGTAAATATATATGTATATAAATATGATAGCCTATAAAGGGGTTAATTGCTTTTATTGATATATAGATATATTGATCGCCTATAGAATGGGTACCCAGATGCAATCGTCAAGGCCAGCAGTAAGAGAAGAATGAATTTAATTGCGTAAATGCCCTTTGTTGGCAGACTCGGTTGAGCTTCAGACTGTCACTCGATGGGCCGGAGTTCAATTCCCGCGGCTGTCTGATGAAGAGTTATAAGAATTTATTTCTGGTGATAGAAATTCATTTCTCGCTATAATGTGGTTCGGATTCCACAATAAGCTGTAGGTCCCGTTGCTAAGTAACCAATTGGTTCTTAGCCACGTAAAATAAGTCTAATCCTTCGGGCCAGCCCTAGGAGAGCTGTTAATCAGCTCAGTGGTCTGGTAAAACTAAGGTATACTTACTAATTGCATAAATGTGTGAACATATAAATACAGTCGAGTGCAGGGATGGAAGGGTATATTGCTGTACTTTGGTTTGATAGTAACTTTTCCTTTTGCTTCTTGTTTCTCATGTGACTATTCCTCGAAGTATTATCTTTATCATCTCCTCTTCTCTAGGCTTCATGCATTTCCCCTTGCTGTCTCCTGAGATAATCTAGACTTTTAACCTCTTGTCAGTAATCCAATGCATCAGGAATCAATTACAAAGATTAACGCGGAAGAGTTTCTTACTTATGTTCCATTAAGACCAGCAGCTGAGGTGCAGCATCTTCACAAGACATTGATTATCTATTTTCGTTTAATATTATGATTATAAATACTAATAACCATAATTTTTAGCACTTTTATTCAAGAACATTTAGCAACATCTCTGATAATTCTACGTTGGTCTTGTGTAGTAATTCCAGAATTTTTTCTTTTCCGACTACTGACATTGAAAATTTATATCATTGTTCTTTTCATTTTTGAAGATAACGAACGTGTCTAAAATAGGGCTAATGAAAGGCTAAGCGAATAAGTAGGCGTGGAGACCTCAGCATAAAGAAATGAGTGTTGGATTTGGCTATAGGAGTTCGGGAAATTCGCATCCAAGAGAAAAGGTGGTGTCTGGGACACGTGGGTAGCTGGGAAAATCGATGGACAAGCAAGTACATAAATGCTGTAAAAATGATGTAAAAATAGAGACTATGAATAATTATTAATAAAAGAGGAAATCTGAGTATGGAAAGGAAAAATTAGAAAAGAATTGGGCAATGCATGAGTGCTTGTCATGAGAGGCGATTAACATTCGAATAGATCAAATGATAGAAGGTAAAAGAAGTTACATAAACAACAATCGCAAACTTGTGGTAAAAACATTGTAGATTAAATTTTTGTGGTATTTCAGAAATTGATCAGCTTTCAAGGTGCCTTATCTGCTTTGACTGTGTTACAGTGATAGTTCATCACTACTTCAGTAAGGTTCCGCAATTTCTGTTGACAGCAATCACTCTCCTATCTTCTGCTTTGTGATAGTAAGAATTTCTCTCAGC
>NC_089748.1:76814149-76854149 GCF_040412425.1 Macrobrachium rosenbergii
CATTTTAAAGTGATTGACACCTTTAATCATGACGAGTTTCCGTCTGTTAATGGTAGCTCCTCGGGGAACTTTGTCTTCCCTGATGAGGGACATTTGTGCGCCAAAATGATCAAATGCTTTGACCTGGCTGGCGGGACACCTACCTTGGGGAAGTGCCACATAAATGGGACTCCGGGCTGGAGGACCTAGAAAGGTTGGATCGGTGACTGCCAAGGCAAGGGCAGGCGTACTTGATTTATTATTATTAGGGCATTTTGTCCATTGGGCAGAGTTCCCGTAGACCTTGCAAGCCTGGCAACAAGTCCGGCTATAATCTTTACCTGGACCAGGTGTGGCTTGGGGTTTTGTCCCAGTTGAGGATGTAGAGGGGTTTTCTGGCTGATTCTCATTCTTCAAGCAGCACTGTTCAGTGGGGTGTCCTGTTCTCTTACAGTACCCACACATTGGGGGTGTCCATACTTGTGAGGTTGCTGGGAGTTGGTCGAGGCAGGCGAGGAGGGATTAATTTTCAGCCATGGGAACTAAAATGGGGATGATGCGTGTCTCATATGTCAGCCCAACGGCAGCACTCGGCCACTGTCTGAGGCGCCTTATCACACAAATGAGTGGCAAGAGCTGGCGGGGCATAAAATAAGAAGTCCTCGAGCTGGAAAAGTTGGAGGACTTCCTCCACACTTATGGCTTCAGAGATTCTAGCCATTGTTTTAGGGCCTGGGTCTTTTTGAAGATCCACTCAGACCAGGTTTGTCCTGATTCCTTGGGCATATTTCTCCCTATCTTTTCCTCCAACGGTTGGGAGTGATTTCAAAAGCCTGTATGATGGCTTGGCGGACATGGTCAAGATTTCCTTGATCCTCAGGGGGAGGAGCGTTGAATGCAATGGCACCCTTTCCTTCAAGGTGCCGTCCCAAGATAAGAGAAATTTCTTCAGTAGAGGGCTGGTAGGTCGTTAGGACCTTTTCAATATGGTCGAGCCAGGCTTCAGGCTCGGCTTCGTCCCATTTTCTTATGAGGGTGCCTACACTGCTGAGGGTTGAGTGAGGAGTGGGTGTTGATGTGTTGCACATGTCATGAGCTGCCATTGCAAGCTGATGAGCTCTTTCCTTCTCCCTCTCCTGTCTTTCTGCCTCTTCTCGTTTCTCCTGGGCTATTCTTTCTTTCTCCCTCTCCTGCCTTTCTGCCTCTTCTCGTTTCTCATGGGCTATTCTTTCTTTCTCCTTCTCCTGTTTGTCTGCCTCTTCTCATTTCTCCTGGGCTATTCTTTCTTTCTCCTTCTCTTGTCTGTCTGCCTCTTCTCGTTTCTCCTGGGCCCTTCTTTCTGCCTTTTCTCATTTCTCCTGGGCTATTCTTTCTTTCTCCTTCTCCTGTCTTTCTACCTCTCTTTCCGCCTTGGCATTATCTACTCTCTCTTGGGCCCAATCCCTCAGGGCTTGTTCTGATAGTCCCATGTCCTTTCCAGCGGACATGTAGAATTTGAAGTCCTCATTTTGCTGGGTTCTGGATGTCGTAGACATCTTGAAATAATGGGTATATGGGCTGGACCCATTAGAAAAGCAGTGTCTGAAAAACTCAGGGTGTCTTGGAAGACTCAGGGTGTCCTGAAGGACTCAGGGTGTCTTGAAAGACTCAAGGTGTCCCGAAGGATTCAGGGGTGTCTCAAAAGACTCGGGGTGTCCCAAAGGACTCAGGGTGTCTCGAAAGACTCAGGGTGTCCCAAAGGACCCAGGGTGTCTCAAAAAACTCAAGGTGTCCCAAAGGACTCAGGGTGTTTCGAAAGACTCAGGGTGTCCCAAAGGACTCAGGGTGTCCCGAAGGGCTCAGGGTGTCCCAAAGGACTCAGGTGTCTGTATAGACTCAAGTTGTCTGAAAAGACTTGAATTTCAGGTGTCTGAAAAGACTCAGTTGTCTGAAAAGACTTAAATTTCAGGTATCTGAAAAGACTCAGTGGTTCAGAATGAACGAAAATTAATGTCTGAATAAGACAAAAGGCTTAGTTAAAATTTAATATGTCTGAATAAGACAAATCTGAAACAGTTGTTCAGAATGAATGAAGATTAGTATGTCTGAATAAGACAAATAAGAAAGACAAATATGTCTGAATAAGACAAATTTCAGTTAGAAATTAATGTGCCTGAGTAAGACAAACTTCAGGGTGTCTGTTAATATGTCTGAATAGAATTAGAGTTCTTAATGAATGAAAAATTAGCCCAAGCTAACGTAGGCCTTTATGTGTATTTTATTTTGCGGAGAGACGCTGCAGAACTAATGAAAGAAAAGGCTTATGGTGATATACACTTATGGTGTGTAAAGGAAATTTTTCTTGCCCTGTTAAATAATTTTAAATGTGGCATAATGAAAACAGTATATCAATCCTATCGAATGTTAAAATCCCCAATGCATGAGGGCGAGCAAAAAAAAAAAAAAAATTGCTTAATCTTATAACATGCGTGGAGGCAGTGCGGACTGCGTGGGGAGGGAACGAAATTGTTATTTTCTGATATCAAAACAATTTAGCACACACGTGTACTCAAATGTTTACTTCTGGTCATGTAACATCTGCCGTCAATGGGTGAGTCAGGCGGGTGGTGGGGTGGGGGGTCTCTTGGTCGCGTGTCTGGCTTTCTACCTGGCCTACCCTTTTGTAATGAATGAACGAGGGAAATTTTGCTAATGTTTATTGCCTTCAAAAATGCGCTGAGGTGTACAGACGTATGGATAAAATTAGTGAGCGAAAGAAAGGGATTTATGTATGTGCGCTGTGCATGCAGTTTTATAACAATGGAATTTCTAATGGGACTCACAAATCAAAGATGGCGGATGGTTAGGGATGGACCCACATGGCCTGGAATTGAAGATTCTGTGTTGGAATTTATTTTGATTCCTAAATACTTCCTAGCTTTTCCTATCGATCAAGCAATGGAGAGCGAGAGAGAGAGAGAGGATAAATCCAGCGATGCAAAAATAGCTGGAGTCAAAGCCTTGGTGGTAGCCTACAGTGTTCCTATCTGGTAATTCGGGACCTTCAAATTGTCCTTCACATGTGGAAGAAGGAATAGGGGCTTTATTCCTTTTATTAACTCTTTGACTGAGTTGTTCCCTAGCTTCCTATTCGCAAAACATGCAGTTAACATGTGATAGCACAAAAATCTCATGGAATTGTTAACACGCTCTCTCTTCTTGTGAGCTTATTTGGCATGCACGTGGTCTATCAATTGCCTAACACTGATTGCAGTCACTTTTCGCACCTAGCATAAACCTAAACAAAATATTTTGACACGTACTTACGCTGTGGAACTGGCTCTTCTCATGTGCTTAAAATGGAGGGGGTATGATATCAAGATCGTCTCTAATTTTGTGGACCAGCTAGCAATTGCTATTCTGCTGATAACTGCAAGGCAATCGGATCCTGGCAAGGTCTCTTGATTTCTCTTGCAGTCCTTATTTATAACCTTCGGGGATTACGCCGTGGCGTCCTACATAGATGGCGCAAAGGTCAATTTTCATCACATTTTCTTATGAGATCGACCACATGGCAGTAGGAACCCACGTGGAAGGTTCAAGTTGGGGGAACTCTTTTGGCTCCTCCCTTTCCTTGCTGGACACGGGTACCTGGAATTAGGCCTAAGAAGCAGTCACTCTGAACAGAAAGAGAGGGGTTAGGCTTATTCATTTTGGGGAATGAAAGAGAGAGATTATGAGGGGCGAGTTGAAACCTCAGTTCTGGTAATTAATGAGGACATGTATTTTTATTTCTTTCTCAATTACTTTGCAAATGTAAAAGCGGGTGAGGTTGTGAGAAAACGGCCCCAGTCGTTACAGTATATATATATATATATATATATATATATATATATATATATATATATATATATATATATATATATTATATATATATATATATATATATATATATATATATATATATATATATATAATAGACACACATATAAACATACACACACACATATATATAGATATATATATATATATATATATACATATATATATATATATATATATATATATATATATATATATATATATATATATATATATATATATATATATATATATATATATATATATATATATATATATATATAATATATATACACACACACACACACACACACACACACACACACATATATATATATATATATATCTATATATATATATATATATATATATATATATAAACTTATTATGGCTTAATGGTTGACTCACCACTGAAATTTAAAATCGATCCCCAAGGGAGCAGCGACAGTGAAGATTCATCTCAGGAGTGAAAGGTCCCAAGTTTGATTCCCAACGGGATCTGGACTATATATGTGTCGTTAGATCCATTGTACCACCTCTTGTTTCCTTAAGCAATGAATTAAGTTCCTATCAGTTTTTAAACTGTGGTAGGTTGCAACCAGGATTCAGAAAAGCATGGGGCCTGCAGCTTTACTCGAAAAGATACGCTGAGGACAGAGGGCCGACATCTTCTGGAAGGATGAAAATGGTTAATAATGTTGGTGGCCAGACAATTGACTACATTATCAAGAGAGATAGATGGATATTGATGTTAATTGCCTCCTTGTGTAGAAGAGTCTACTGGACATGAACAAGAAAATAGTGTTATCTGTATTTAAAGAAATACCGACTGAACCGACAGACATTAAAAGTTAAACCTCAAGAATGCAGTTAAGTAGGCCTGGCTGGAAGTAACTTTATTTTGTTCTTCCTTTATCGAGAAATGTGATTTGCTTATACAACCTATAACGCTAAAAAGAAATCTTTCCAGATATTAAAAAAAAATAGTTCAGTAGGGGCTTTTGACAGACTCAGTCCATTAAAACGTTTTATTTCGTAAATATTTTTTTTTTGTTTTTATTTTCCGTGCTAAGCGACAGGCTTTCTCGCAAAGGCGTATTTAGATAACACGCCATTTAATCCATTTTTCTACCCCTGTTTTCATGTATGCTTATATATCGCGTCTGTCAATTTTCATTTGCATGAAAAAGGTACTCCAAACTGTTGTTTCATAGAAAGTAGCCATAAACTGAGTAATGTTTACTTACAAAGTAGAACATTTCTCAATAAAATTTTGTTTACCAGGAAAAGTTTACGGCCAACATTTGGTATGCTTCCAGGAAGTTCGTCAGCGACTTTTCTCTGAATAACGATTATTACTTTAGGAAACATTATTTGTTTGTAAAGTATCAATCCAATAGACTTCTTTGCCTGGAAAAATCTGCTTTCTTAGAGAATAGCAGGTCCAAACATTTTGTTTGCACAGAAAGTAATGCCAAAGAGAGCATTATCCTTCAAAAATTGACAGTAACCAAGGAAATAACTTAATATTTTATGCACATGTTGAATGATTTTCATCTAAATATGATGGGTGGTAAGCTTTGATAAGAGATACTTTCTTTTAAAGAGCCCTTGTATGAAATTTTTAGAGGTGTGGAAAATCGAATAGTCTTCTGTTATAACTGGATAGTTTTAATTAATGAAGCGTTTCAACTTATGTTCTCAACTGGTAATATTTCTCTGAGATTTTCTTTCTTTTTTTCCCTCATTATCATTTGAAGTATTTAAAACTGGATATTTCAAATGAATGCAGTTGAAGCGTTCCCCAATTTAATTCCAGATCAAGTTACTTAAGTAAGGAGGCATTTTATTCTAGCTCGTGCAGGTTTTTAAAATATTACTTTAAAGAGTTAGAGTCTTCACTATGTGGCACTAGGTTTTTATTTTTTCGTGAAAAGTTAATTATCATCATAATTATATATTCACCCTTTTTCCAGTTTTTTTTTTACTTCCGTACTATATTTTACTTTTATCATTTTGTCTGAAGCATTTCTGTTTTATCATTTACTAAAAGCTATGACCATGGCTATTATATGTTGTTCTCTCTCTCTCTCTCTGTTCCTATGTTTAAACATGAATTTTTGTTGTTGTGAGACATTTATATTTGGAAGTAACAAGAAGATCGAAATATTAAAAACAACGCAATACATTGAAATTGTATGCCCCTTACGGTGCGGATCAGATGTACAGAAATATCAATAAGATCTGACAGAGGATCTAATCAGGTTGTTTACCATCTTTCTCTTTAGTCCAGTAAATTAGCCCTTCTCTCCTGGTGAAAATATGCAAATTGATCATGACACACAATTTGTTTGCTGCATCAGCATTGTGGTAGTTTAATAAGGGAATTATCCTAACAAAACAGAACGCAGCTTTGTTTGGAAATGCAATTATTCAGTGAAAATGAAACAATGAAAATAAGAAGATTAATTAAAATACTGAGTAGAATTGTAAAGTAAAAGCGACATGGACAAATATGAAATCATGTATTTGCCTGGAAACTCAAAGTGAAATCACTAAATTACAGAAAATAGAACTGAAGAACAAAGAGCCGCACGCTTTGACTAAGCAGGAGTTAATCTTTGATGGAAAGGAAGCTAGAGAGAGGAACTTCTCTGTTGAAACAAATTATCAGAAACCATTAAAAAACATAAACAACGGCCTTTGTATCTACGTATTAGGGCAGTCACCTTTAAGAGGAAGTGTAGAGAAAATAGGGCGAAACATGAAAGACCCATTTGCAGGGGTTTGCAAAACGCAAGAGAAGATTATAGTGCAGCAGATAATTGCATATTTCATAAGAATCGTTCAGATAGTGAAACAAGCATGAAATTTTGCACAAGTGCTCTTTAAAGTTCCCTCTATCAGAAAAGGGCGCTGGCCACGCAAAAAATTTAATATGGCGGCCAAATTCCAAGATGGCGGCCAGTATCGACAGATTTTGGCTAATTTTTCACTAGAATGGCATGTATTTGCTTCTAGCAATATGGTAAAGCTCTTCCATACTATTTCTTGTGAATATTATGTTTATGTAGCTTCCCAGTACAGTTTACCTTTAAATATGGGGCTATATGGCTGCCAAGAAAAGGTAGAAACAATAATTATAATGAGAAATAATGCCCGTTCAACAATTATCGTTTTAAGCATGGATCTTGGTTTCTGTGGTTTTAGATCCTAATGAGGCCATCTCTTTCGAATAACTCATCAATTTTGAAGGAAAATTAATAAATGTAAAAGAGTGTATGTCTGCACACAACCAGGGCACACTGGTGACATCACTGCTGTGTAACTCAGCATGGGGTTCAGTGCCAGCTAATCCAGCTTTACTAATCCTGTAGTCTTAGACTAGTGGTTGTAGTATAGTTTAGTTTAGTGTCCCAAATGCTTTCTAACAGCCCCAGACCAGCTATAGTTAGATAGCCGCACCTGAATAGACAGGATGTGCCAGCGGGGGAGAGCCGAGCCAAGGGTATGGGGGCTGTACATGATGGTTCATGTACTTACCCGGATGGTGTACAGATCACACGGGACTTAAATGGCACTGGATGAATGATCGGGCTAGGTGTAGGAGACCGAACCTAGTTGAATCCCATACAGGAATGTGTGCTTTGTTTAAGGTGGTAAAAGGATAACCCCTCGGCCTTAATCAAAAGTGAAATCATGGCAGAATGTGATGCCAATCCAATATTGAGCAGTAGAAAAACAAACTGGAGTTTGTGTTGTCTTTGTCAGAAGGACAAAAGAGGTGAGCACTTGACATCACCTCCAAGTCATCATGTCCTAGACCATGATGGGTACACAATGCTGGCAAGGAACATTCCCATGTTCAGTGAAATTAATGAAATGCCACTGATAATGGATCCAGCAAGGCTGGATGAAGGTGATGGCATAGAGGCCACTCTCAGAAAAAATGCAGCAAAAATACCATGTGAACTGTCGCTTGTTGTTTAACAACACTAAACTGGACCGTGCAAGAAAGCGACAATCCAATGACCAGACCAGCAACACTGAGACTAGTCGTGCAAAACTGCGCCGAACCAGTCATGACAATGAAGTTTGCATTTTCTGTGAGAAAGTGGCACCTGCATCTGATCTCAGACAGGCTAGTACTAAGGGCCTTGACTTGAAATTGCGTGAATGTGCAGAGATGCTTAGTGATGGCAAGCTCCTTGCTAAGTTGACTGGTGGGGATGTCATTGCACAGGAGTTTAAGTATCACCATGCCTGTCTTTGTGCCCTCTACAACAGAAAAAGGTCCTACCTGAGGAGCCTTGAGAAAGACCAAGGTAGCACTGAGTCAGAATCAGATGTGTATCCACTAGTTCTGTCAGAACTGATGACATACATTGTTGAAAACAACCTTTGTTCAGATGATCCAGTCACATTTCGGCTGGCAGATATTTGCCACCTCTACCAACAACGTCTGGAACAATTAGGTGTAGAGTCACCAAGTGTAAATTCCACGAGACTCAAAGACAAACTTCTGGCAGAAATTCCAGAACTTGAGGCTCATAAATCTGGCAGAGATGTATTACTTGCATTTCAAAAGGATGTGGAAAAGCACTTGCTCAATCATCTGATCTTTCAGAGGCAGTTATCATTGCTAAAGCAGCAAATATTCTCAGAAAGTCTGTACTTGATCATCAGTCACGGTTTGATGGCACATTTTCTGAGGCTTGTGTACGAAATTCTGTGCCTCCTCTCCTGCTCCAGTTTGTAGGGATGGTTGAGCATGGGGCTGACATCAAGTCACAGTTACGATTTGGAGCATCAAAGTCAGACCAGGCCATTGCACAGCTCATGCAGTTCAACTGCTACTCCCGATACAAAGAGGAGCAACAACTCATAGACACTCCAAAGACAGAGAAACACCATTCCCAGTCTACATGGGACTCAGTCTATGCCAAAACCAGGAAGAGAAACCTGGTTGAAATGCTACATCAGTATGGCCTCAGTATCTCTTATGACAGAGTACTGGAGGTCTCTGCACAGTTAGAGATGCCACAGTTAGCAAATATGTGGAGGAGGGTGTGGTCTGTCCCCAGTACTGCAAAAAGGGTTGTTCACCACTGCAGTGATGGACAACATCGACCACAACCCATCTGCAACTACTGCCACTACCTCCTTCCATGGAACTAGCATCTCCATATTTCAGCACCCCACCAAGGAGAACACTGGACAGGAAAGACAGCAACTAAAGTTTGCACCTGAGAAAGTGAGGTCGGTGCCTGAATTGGACACATTCACAAACATCTCACCAGCTTCCCTTTCAAACAAAGAACCCTGTGCCACCAAACACTGCAATACCAAAGCCACCCACAGATATCTTGGGGCCACAGCTTGCACTGGAGTATCAGTGGCTAGACAAGGTCATAGTCACCCAGGAAATAGATGATGCAGTGAATCTGATGTGGTCAGCTCATCACGCTTCAATGAAGAGAAGCCCAGAATTTGAAGTAACCATAACTTCATTGCTTCCTCTCCTGCGTGATCAGGCTCATTCTGTTGCTACGATCAAACACGTGATGCAGAAAGTGCAGGATGTCACTGATTTTCTGAACCCTGGCCAGATACCCATAATCACAGCTGATCAGCCAATCTATGCCGTAGCAAAGCAGGTGCAGTGGCAGTGGCCTGATCAGTATGGCGAAGACAAGTATCTGGTAATGTTTGGTGGTCTGCACATTGAGATGGCAGCAATGACATCTCTTGGTACTCTTCTTCATGGCAGTGGTTGGACAGGAGCTCTGGTGGAGGCAGGAGTTGCTTCATCTGGAACTGCAGAATCCTTCCTGTCAGCTGCAAGTGTAACCAGGACACGGCAGATGCACCAGGTTACAGCCTCTAGTTTGTACAAACTCCTGAGGACAGCATACACTGACTACTGTGCTGAGAAAGCAAACAACAATGAGCAGGCATTAGAGTTTGAGGAGTGGTGTGACCTTCGAAGATAGCAGAGTCCACAGTTCCACTTCTGGCACATGGTGTTGTCTATGGAACTTGTGATATTCCTACTGATCAGGTCCTTCCGTGAGGCCAATTTTGTCCTCTACTGCCAGGCATTGCATGAGCTGATACCCTACTTCTTTTCCAACAATAATACAAACTATGCTCGTTGGCTGCCTATTCACCTCAGGGACATGCTTACCCTAGAGAGTTCACACCCAGAGTTGCACAAGGAGTTCAAGGCTGGCAACTTTGTTGTGCACAAGACCAGTCGCCAGTTCTCAGCAATGGCTCTTGACCAAGCTCATGAGCAGACCAATGCCTTTATAAAGGCTGATGGCGGAGCCATTGGGCTGACTGAAGATCCGTCAGCACTCAGAAGATGGATGGTGGCTGGCCCAGAGATCATCCGCTTGGTGTCTGCATACGAAACAGAGGTTCAAAGTAAGGAGTCTAATGAGCAGACAACACACCATGAACAAACACCTCATGCGCAGAAGACATTCTTGGAGAGTCAGCAAGCTGTCATTGGCTTTGCAACACTTGGGAAGTCCTTTTCAGGAAGAGAGCCAGGATCTGTATTCCATTGACAACAAAGACATTGCCCACCCCAGCTCAGCAGAACTTCTACAGACACACCTTGACAGAGGCCGCACTAAATTTCAGAAGTTTTCAGACTCTTTGGCAAACAATGCAGTCTCCTTCTATGAGCCGATAAAGAAGAACAGAACTGACTTCTTCAGGCAAGAAGCTGCTCCTGTAGAACAGTCAAAGCAGAAACTTCTGAAGGAGGATTGCCAGCTTTTCTCAAAGCTATTTATATCCTGTCAGAGCCGTGAATGTGATCTGCAGGAATTCTTCCAGCACGAGAATCAAACATTCCCAGCTTCCCCTTAGTGAGGGTGGTAGGCTGTACACATGTCAGAAGTCTCAGCTGACCTCGGTCCTGGAGAGTCATGTTACACTAGAAGACAAAGAACCAAAGACTGATGTCCTCATTGTAGATGGATCAGCTTTGGTCCATGCCTTGCCACCAAAGAAAGGAAAGACCTTTGAGGGCTATGCACTTTGCGACTTCTTGCCTGTGATACAATCCTATAGCAGCAAGTACACATCATCACATCTTGTATTTGATGTATACAATACATCCAGCCTCAAAGCTGAGACCAGGCTCCAACGTGGTCAAGGAGGAAGGCGCAGGTGACAGACAAGAACACAATTCCATCCAACTGGCGCAATTTCCTAAGACACGATGCCAACAAGACAGAGTTGTTCCAGTTCCTGGCAGACAAAGTTGCCCAGATGTCTGCCACAAATGTTGTCATTGCCACGAAAGGGTCTGCTGTCCTCAGCACTCATGAGGCTAGTCTTCAGGGACTGGAAAAGTGCTCTCATGAGGAAGCTGACACCCGGCTCTTCTCCATGCCAAATATGCCACAGAACATGGAGCCAAGACCATCACGGTTAAAGCAAATGACACAGATGTTCTTGTCGTTGCAGCTAGTGCTTTCTCCACTCTCCACAATCTAGGGCTAGAGAAGCTATGGGTGGCATTTGGCCAAGGCCAGAGCCTGCGCTGGATTGCTGTGCATGACCTGTGCAACTCTCTGGGCCAGGGAGAAGGTGAATGGCATGCTCTTCTTCCATGCGTTCACAGGCTGTGATACAGTGTCAGCCTTCTGGAGCAAGGCAAGAAGACCGCCTGGCAGACATGGAACATCTTTCCAGAGGCCTCCACTGTGTTCTCCAAACTGAGTCACTACCCTCTCAGAGTGGAAGAGAGTGACCTGAAAGGTCCTGGAGAGGTTTGTCATACTTATGTATGAAAGATCCAGCACTGCTGGCACTGTGGATGAGGCTAGACTTGATATGTTTGCCAGAAAACAAAGGGCATATGAGGCCATTCCACCAACCAGGGGAGCTCTCCTCCAACACACCAAGCGTGCTGTACCAGGCTGGTTGTGTGTGGGGGCAGGCCACCCAGTGTCAGCCACAGCCAGAGAACCCTGCTGAGTGGGGATGGCAAAAGTCTGGTGAAGCATGGCAAGTCCTCTGGACAACCAACTCGCCCTTAGCCAAGAGTTGCCAACAGCTTACCAAATGTGGATGCAAAGCAGGCTGTCGGGAAAGGTGCAAGTGCTACAAGCTGGGTCTTCCCTGCACAGCTCTGTGCACTTGCAAATGTGAAGTCTAGATAAATATTGCCCTCTTTCAGTAGATAATCTAGCTTGAGCATCCAACGTGTCATGCTATGCCTACCTTCTTATCCTCGAATTTTTCAAAGGTGTAGGTTGAGAGACCTATACATAGATTGGACTTGGCGTTTAGTCCGTATTTCTCTTCTTTTTCTTTTATGGTTACAGTCTTAGACACAATGTTGTATGTGACCATACCATTACTATTTCAGTTGAAAATAGCATATTAGTTAAACTGTCTGATCACATGAATATACCATTAAATAAAAACAGTTGGTCTCTATGTCTGCTAGCGCTGTGGATAGAAAAAAAAATTTTATGGCAACCATTTTGTACGCCATCTTGGTTACAATTCATTTAGTAAGGGTTTTCAATAAAATGTGTGGTATGGAACATTTTTATAACCTAAAAGTCGAGGTTTAAAAAAAAAAACTGGCATATTCCATCCAATAGATGCTCCCAAACCAGTGAATTAACATAGATGGCGGCCATTTTGAAAAATAGCCGCCATCTTGGATTTTCAGGTGGCCAGCGCCCTTTTCTAAGAGAGCGTAGTCTTAGGAATGTTTGTGCCAAATTTCATGTTTGTTTCACTATCTGAACGATTTTTACAGCAATCTGCTGCACTATTACCAGGATAACCTGACTGCTTCCCTCCTTGTAAAGGAGAGCTTCTTGGATGATAAGATTTCAAATATTTCGAGGGATTTTAAAGTCTTGAAGAAGTGCTTAGGACTGTATCTGATAATCGCTTTGGAAACCCTGAAACTTGTGCGGATATTTCCCAGAAAACTAAGAAAATGTTTGCGGTAGGAATGTTCAAATTCCACATTTACAGGTTTAGCCAAAACTTAAGTAAAAATTTTTGTTAAAACCCTTCGCTGAATAGCCAAGAATACCATACCAGTTATCAAACATTTTCTGTCAGTCATAAGTGTCGAATGTTATTCATCAACTTCGTGAGATAGCTGCGATGTGTTATATAAATAAAAATGAAATGAGGCAATACCAAAAAGCGGTCAAAGCTGTCATTCTTTATCTGACACATAAGTGGGCCAAAGCACTCTCTGGCCTTGTTAAGATTCGAATATGCAAAGGAAACTGAGAAAATATAGCACAGGAGAAGTCAAAAGAATGGGAATAGACGCATCTACTATTTCTTCGAACACTCATGACCTTTTCAACTTTGGTACTACCATTCAAGATCTTTGTATTTTTTTTAACCATGTTCAGTAACAAAGAAACGAGGGCTTTATAAAGAAAAGCCAACTTAGTCATATTGATTTTTAGTAAAAAATATTCGATGAAAAGATTCTATGCCCTTAGATTTAGTTAATAAAATTAGATTTAGTTAATAAAATTGTGTATCAAAAGTTCAATTTTACTTAAGTGAAATAGTCTGGTTTTGTAAAACCATCGTCCACCTGAAGTAGTAATAGTCTTTTTTAACTAGATTATGTAAGTGGCTTTAAGTAGGGCAACTTGCCTGGCTTTCCATAATGATTGGAAGAGCAAGAGAGATAAGTGCACCAAAAGATTACCTCTAGTCTTGTGTGTTTTTTTTATGCCCTAAAAGTAGGCTAAGATGATGTTTCACAATCAGAACGTCAGGAGTTGGCTGATCGCACGGAGATGGGAGTAAGTGGGTGCATCCAGTTCTTCATGTCTTCATTCATGAAGAACTAACAATGTTTTTGCACTGATGCTCTCCTAGTAAAACAATTTTAGTATAAGAGGAATGGCCAAGTTTGTATAAAAAATCAGTTTCGAAAATGACAAAAACGGAAGCGTAAACAGTATTGAGTTGAGTCTCCACTTACGAAAGACGCCTATTGCGAAGTTGTTTTTCGCTTATGCTTCTGTGAATTTTCCACTTGTTTATTCCTTCAACATTGCTCCCATATTCCCTCAAACGTTGAATGAATAAAATTGAATATACAAAATACTATCATCGTAGATAACACAATAAACATAGATAAATACACGAAAATGTAGATTAAAATGTGTGATCAATTGCCTTAAAAGCTCCGGCAACCTTCATTGCCGAAAATATGATGGCTCGAAACCTCACAATTTCTTGGAAAGTCTTCGTCACCTCAAATACCTTTTCTTGAGGTATTGAAGGAGACCAATTCGCGATGATTTTCGGTAATTACGGCAGCCCTTCTCTCCCTTGAAGACCCGATAATCAATCGGACTAAATCTTTTTCCTACGCACTCCATCGGATCTCTCTTGATGGCATTCGATAATGTGACGTCAATCGGGACGGCCTGCATCGACGCGTGTCACAAATGAGAATCGTAAGTAACGGATGAAGGAAAGCAACGGAGAACTGTGAATTGCGGGTGTGCTACGGATAACGCACCGTAAGTGCAGTCAAAATAGTTGGGGTTGTGAATGTAGAGATGTTGTTTTTGATAAAAGGGAGAGAGATATTACTGAATCAATTTCGTTAACTATTATTTCCTATATGTGTAAGTATATCATTATGAGACATATTTTACATTTTGTTTCAAATACAATTAATGCTCTCTCTCTCTCTCTCTCTCTCTCTCTCTCTCTCTCTCTCTCTCACACATTATATATACATACCTATATATATATATAGAGAGACATATATGTATATTATATATGTAGATATATATATATATATATATATATATATATATATATATATATATATATATATATATATATATATATATATATATATATATATATATATATATATATAGTCTCTTCACAGTTTAAAAATATATTGCAAAAGCAAATGAACAGATAAACATGTGGAAATTATTACAAAATAAGGAGTAGATATTGAAGTTTTTTGCCTTACTTAATACACCTCTCTATAGGCACCATTAGTTGCAAGAAGCACACCAAGACGATACTTGATTTCTTGCCATGTTCGCTGTAGCATAGCCTCATCGATGGTGGCAATGACGTCAGTGATCTTTTGCTGGAGATCAGTGATGTCCCGTATCTTTGTTCGACACACGATATCTTTAACATAACTCCATGGAAAGAGGCACAGAGGAGTGATACCTGGTGAACGAGGTGGCCAGGGAATTGGGCCAACCCTTCCAATTCACCGGTCTGGAAATGTTTGATTTCCCCAATGTGGTGGTGCACCATCTTGCTGAAAAATGATGGTTGGTTGAAGGTCATCTAGTTGTGGTGCCACATATTCAGTCAAAAGTTCAAGGTAAACATCTGGAGTAACTGATGTCTCGTTGAAGAAAAATGGACCAATGATTCGACTGCACGTGAACCCACACCACACATTCACATTTGGATTTTCTCAGTGAAGTTCCTTAGTCACACGGGTATGTTCTGATCCCCAGATTCTCACATTATGTGTGTTCATTTTCCCTGAAACATGAAAGGTTGCCTCATCACTGAAACAAACTCGGTTGGCGAACGTTTCATCCTCAGAAATTCGTTCAAGCATGTTAACTGCAAACTCTTTTCTTCTTAGTTTATCATTTGGCTCGAGTGCCTGTATGAGTTGCACTTTGTAAATATACAATCGCAAGTTCTTGTGTAGGACTTTGTGCACTGTTGAACCTGGTAGCTGTAAGTGTCTGGCAGAAGTACAGACTTTGTAGGGGAACGATCAAAGGCTTGTCTTACATGATTGGTGTTTTCCTCTTTATCCAACACTGTCCCTCCCTCCATAAATTTCTTGTGCCATGCACGAATTGATGGACGTGACGTTGGATCTCTTCCATACTTAGTTCTCTAGTTTTGCTGAGTCTGCGTATCCGATTTTGTTTCAATAAACCATGACACACACATTGTGCCTTTTCTTGAGGAGTAGCCATGGGTTCATTTAACAGTACCTCTTTCATCAACAGGGTACCTGAAATGCACAAATGCAGTGTGATTAAAAACCTTGATAACTGCGGTCTGCTGGACACCCTGTATATATACATACATACATACATACATACATACATATATATATATATATATATATATATAATTACATTATATATTATATTATTATATATATATATATATGCATATATAATTACATTATATATATTACACACACTCATATATATATATATATATGTATATATATATATATATATATATATATATATATATATATATATATATATGTATGAATAAAACATTAAGTCATTTTCCTCAATCGAATGTGGATCTAGATTCTAGAGGAAATATCAAGAATGGGGTTACTGCCATATTCATCTTTAGTGCAGAATCGTGGCTGTTTAGAAAACTTCAGTGATATAGGTCGTTTTGTACACTTACACAGGAGGCCTGCCAGAAGTCCGTCGAATCCTTTACGCGTGCTAAAGTTTTAAGTTCACATTTGCCACGTACAACCTTTAACCACACAAACTCTTATCAGCCACTCAGAATTACACATCATCCTTGTACCATAACTAACACCTAATTCTAGCAACATCTGGCATCTTTTTGTTGTTCAATCTATTAATTACTTCCCTTTCATCCTCAATAGTTACTTCCACAAATCATTCTCAAGCTTATACTAACCCCGTCCTTTCTCATGTTATTCAGCTCTGCCTTTCCCCTGTCTTCCACATTCAGCAAATCTTCAAAATACTCCATTGACACAGGAGTGCATTCATTCAGACATTATTTCAGTATCTTCTATTTTGAGGCATACCTATATATTTTATTTTGACCTCCTTTCATTCACTAAAGACTTCTCTTTCATTTGCTTTCTTTCAGAACAACTTATTTTCCTTCAAGTTTTTGCTTGTATTCTCTCTACTATTTATTTTTACCTGCCTCGTTGTTTTCTCACACTTTGTTTTGACTACGCTATCCATCATTTTGTTTACCTGTACATGATCTCGTCAGAAATGTCATTGCACCTAAAATAACCTCTTTCTCTTATCTTCATTAAACCTCTCCTTTCTTAATCCCACCTCTTTCTGTTTTTATTCCCTCTTCCTATTTTGTTGTACCCACAAGCATTCTTCCCCATAACTTGATCTGTTAAGCAACATTTAATTTTTTTTATGGAATGTAAAGTTATTATTTAAGTTATGATACTTATTCTGGTGTCACTGTAAAGTTAAATATTGTATGTTGTTGTTTCATGCTAAAAAAAAAACAAATAAAACAAAAGTAAAAATCACAAGTGAAGGACCTTATGCCCCAACTTCACGCGCATAGTAATTAGCGACCACTTTCTTGATATTCCTGTCATCCTTCCACTAAACATTTCCAGATAACGTACTCTTTACACCAAGCTATTGTTCGCCATTCTCCCCTTGTGTCTAAATTCTCACAAAGCAATTTGATCCATCTTTTCAGCTATATTAACCTGTTCTACCTTATTTTGTTTATCTATATTACTTACACTTTCAGTTATTCTCAAGCAATATCTACGATGCCAGCAATTCTTCTCACCCATTTTTACATACTCTTACATCCACATTCAACATCAATACCCAGCGTCCAAAAATTATCATTACTCAACAGTCCCTGCTTTCATCCCACTTTGTAACACTCTTCTTTACAAAAAATACTTGAGTTCTTCCTGCCTTCTTTTGTTCATATATAGTTAAGGAGATAGTAAGTGTCAGTAATATCTAAGGGGAATTATGTTTATTTTGGGGAATTATATTCATTTTGGTTCCTCAGATAAACAAACATCTCTTAAGTCAGTCAAGATGTGGTGGCATGCATCATGGTAGCTTTCCTTGTTCTAACAATCATGTTCTTTTGAAAAATGAAAATTTATGAAAGGAGGTCAATGAAAAGTAAAAGATATAGATTTAACCTAATATTATTTTGTCATCAGTGACACTACAGCTTTGAAATGTGTCAGTGATAACTGAAGTGGTGAATTTGTCATCAAATGTTTCAGAATACAACTTTGAAAACTGTCATTGATGGAACATAGTATATTGAGAACTGTTTCAGGAATTCAAGTAAAAATTTTCATGTGTTTCAGTTTAGCATCAGTACAGCAGAAAGTTAATGTTCCCTCCCCAACAAAGTTAAAAATATCATTTTTAAAAGCCTGTTAAGTATTTTCATGTCATGATATTTTATTATTTATCGAAATTGGTACTGGAGATTCTTAAGTTTTTGCCTTAGCATTCAGATTCACAATACAAAAATTCAGATGAGGGATACACAAGGGCAAGACTTAGGCTCTGTTTAATTTACATTCACAACATTGATGATAATAATACTTTTTTAAGTCTTTTGCATCTTTCAGTTCATCTTACTTTCCAAACTCTGAGGTGCATGCTTGATTCTTATAGTCATTTGGTCTACGCATGTTAGTACAGCTGAGGCCATTTGCTGCACAGGCACCCACATCTTGTAGGTGAACATCTTTTGAATAGCTGCAGGTTAATAGATTTAGGGCAGCATTGGGTGCTTGCCAGCCTTCAGCCTATCCACCACAAACTGTGGTGTCCTTTTATCTCTTCATTCTCCATCCTCGCACAGCACGGCTTGGCACTTGTTGGTCCTTCTCCAAACATGTACATATATCAGTTTTGCCAAGCATCCATTGCATGGTGGGCCCTGAAGACTTTTGATTTCACCTCTTCCGGCTCAGAATAGGTGATACCTTAGCTCACGGTTTTGGAGCATGCTGAAGGCATGTAAATGTAAATGGTTTGTCACGACCAAACTGCAAGAAAATTTTCCAAGTTTCCCCTGTTGCTGATCTGAAGTATGGCCTCTTCCCTTTGCTACAAAAGCACTGTGTCACATCCAGTGTATGTGGGCAGCTCAGTGAGAGCCATACAGTCCTGTGTGCTAACGTTAGCAACAGCCATCTTGATGTCTACAAGTCTTGTATGATTTCCAATGCTATACTTCTGGAGCAGTTGGGCCTCAGTATTGTTACAAAATACAAGCTATGATTATAATGTTTGTGCGTCCCATATGAGCAACATAGAGTAGGTGGTTATCTTGCTCATATTGTTGACTTTGAAAAGCTGGCACCTCTTCACTCTCTTATGATGTGAATGTGTGACATTAATCATATACAGTTGTAAACAGAATCTTTTGTAGATTCATCCTATGCTCTACCTTCCTCCAGTCATGGATATAACGCTAATGAGACTATTTTTGTTGTCATTGACCAACAAAATCCTCACCATCAATATACCTGTGATTTTGTGCAACTCTTAACCATTCTCTTTACCCTGTAAAGGTCTCTGACAATTCTTGATAGAGTTCTTCTCATAGACTTTGAACATTATATCTATTCTACTACTCTGACTATTATATCTCAGAGACATACCCATATTTTTGAGCCGTGTTCTTTTCATGAAATTTTGCAGAAAAATTTCTCAGGAATAATGCCTCTACTGCTACATTTGTATGCAAGTTTGTGTGTAAAATACTTTTACTTGTCTTTGCCTCTCTCAGCAGTTCTGGTGTGGACAAGGCCCAGGACTTTTGTCCATGGGGATGAGAAAAGATTGCTCTTTTACGAGGACTGCCCTTGTGCTATCACTGTGGTGTATCCAAACGTCATTTAATTAAGAAAACAGTGTAGAGGAAGTCCAGCTTCATTGTTCTGGGTGTTGCTTATTTGGACATATGTTTCAGTGAAAAGGCACTCCAGCTAGGTGAGTTATCAGCAATAGATAAGATTCCAAGACAGTGTTCTTCTATATTTCTATATTGACCAGGTGCTTAAGTACCTCATAAATGAGGAAAGTGAGCCTTTGTGTGATTATTTCCTGATTCAACAACTCAAGCATGCGCTAACCGAATGCCCCAGTCTCCGGGAACTATGAGGGTACTTCAGATGGAAGAAACACAGATGTAAATTTTTTTCAGAATTTCAAGAGAGATATATACTTCTGTTATTAGTGGCAGTTTCAGTTGTGCTACAGAAGCTGATAATTTCGAACACATTTCCATTTAATGATGGAGAGGAGCTGGTTTACAGTGTGCTTTTATCGAACAATTCTTACCGTATTGTAGTTGTTGTATTGTAAAGTTTTAAAGAGCAAGTAAATTATTTTGCTTTTGGTGGCCATGTCAGTTGTGATGCTAGATAATTCTTATTTAGTCACTTCGTCAGTTCAAGATTCATTAGCTCTAAGACTCTGGTTTCTTTATTTATTTGCCTCTAAGTTACGACTATATTGCCATATTCTGTGAACAACTCCACAATCCATTCATGCCTACTTATCGAAAATACTTGCATTCACATATCTAACCTTTCCTGGCTTCATTTATTATTACATTCACTGAAAGATTAACCTTTTGGCTAAGTTGTGACACATATCAAAATCCAAACAAATAGTGCATTAAGTAAAAGTATTTTGCTTTAAAATGACACCAGAATGAGTAACATCGCTTGAATAAAAAGGTCACAGACAGTGTACAAAGTAAAAATATTCCTTACTACGTCTCTGGCTCTGGGACAGACGGAACTTGCAAAAGCCTTTTGACAAAAAAAGGATTAAATTTACCTTAGAGGCAAAAGCCATTCTTGTCTGAGATATGCAAGAATTTGGCAGACCTGTTATGGCGATGTATTATAGCATCGACATTACAAACAAGTTGAAAATAAGTCAGCAGCTATTAGTGGAGAACAAATCTTTGGTAATTGCTGGATAATCATATAAAGCATTAGTTAGAACAACCAATAAGTCGTCGACTTGTGTTTAACCCGTTTGTGACGTTGGTTTAATAAGTTACTAACGTGCTTGTTTCTGTGATAAGTTACCGAGTGGTGTTTACGACATGTTTTATTGTAGTGTGGACGCAGCCTATGAATGCTTCTTGATGATAAATACAAGCAAAAATAATGCGGAATGAACGATGGTTCTTGACATGCATAAGTCTCTCTCTCTCTCTCTCTCTCTCTCTCTCTCTCTCTCTCTCTCTCTCTCTCTCTCTATATATATATATATATATATATATATATATATATATATATATATATATATATATATATACGTATATATAAATGTGTGAGTGCTTAGTATATGTGTATATATATATATATATATATATATATATATATATATACATATATATATATATATTATATATATATACATATATATATGTGTGTTTGTGTGTATATATTTTACGCACATGCGCACAAATCAAATGTATATATTCATATGAATCTCAGGTGTGTTCGTGATTTTGTTCTCTCTACGTGTGGAATATCCGATCTTTAGAAATTAATGAAATAATAATAATGTTTATGGTTTTGGCTTATATAAACGAGAAATCTTAACGAAAATGTTTTTTCCAGAAATATTCGATCTAACGATTTGTTGCTACGTGCAAGACATTGTCCCATCTAGTCGATGCTATAAGTCTACGTTGGCGAATTGGCAGTACTATCTGGGTTAACTAAAGCTACGGAACAAATTTGACTTAATTTCAAAGAGCAAACCTGTCAAGAATATGGAAATAAAAACGAAAAAATTTGCAGCTATGTTATGAGAGAGACAGGTGCGGGATCGGCCTCGCATAGGGGAGGAAAGGGGGTCACCCGTAAGGGTAGATCATCAGGTTGTACCCATCGTCCTCCGGTAATTGCGATCGAATAAAGAACGGCGGTGTTATTTGAGCAGTCAAGCCGCCGTCGTAAAATATTATTTATTAAATTACTCACTTCGCTTGGCTGGCTGGCCGTACTTCTCGTACTCTGTCTTAATGGTTGCGGTTTGGCCGTCCCATTTGTGTAGCATAATTCAGGACTGCAGTCAAATTAATGGTCTCATTGAACAAATTGAAGGTCTGCTGGTAACTGATCTTGTATGTCAATTAATCAGACATACCCATTAAACGCGTGCTCGCTGGCACAAAAGACAATATATATACATACCGTACACACACACACACACACACACATATATATATATATATATATATATATATATATATATATATATATATATATATATATATAGGTAGATAGATAGATAGATATAGATATATATCAATTTTCATCGACCCCCGTGACACATGATCGACATTCCAGAGTGTCTTCAAGTCATCTCGAGGTCTCATAGTTCGTAAACATTTTTATTTTAGCACATTTGCTATTATGTCAATGTAGCTCATTCTGACTTCCCTGGCCGAGTAGATACCGTCGTTGACCTACTGGTGGCGTCCATGATCAAGCAATAGAGTATTCGGCCAGTGTTTTAATGTCGACAATTGCTTGCCGTACACAAACGCAGTGGCTAGAAGTAAGGAGGATTTCATCTTTCCTTAAATCCACTAACACGCACACACACACACACACACACACATATATATATATATATATATATATATATAAATATATGTTTGTCAATGTGACTTTTTATATTGACAAACATTAGCGACACATATTTGATATTCAATTGACTATCCCCGGGAATATCTTACAGCCAATAGGAATGATAATTGATAAGTGGTCGTCACCATTGGGATTCGAACCCCTGCCTGGTTGAGAAACAGCAGTAGACAGTGATTTTGACCACTGATGGCACTGATCAGTACTGCATATATATATATATATATATATATATATATATATATATATATATATATATATATATATATATATATATATATATATATATGTACTGGGTTGAGATGGTAGACAGTTGCAATTTTTTTCCCAGATACTGTATTGCTGTTAAACTTCTGTTTTTGTTAAAAACTCTGTATATATATATATATATATATATATATATATATATATATATATATATATATATATATACACACACTGTACATGTACGCACACACATATACACGAAAGTATGGAACGTAATGAACATATAAATAAAGACAAAATCCATGAAGGAAAGAGAAACAATGGAGTGCTGCAAGGCCTTTCGACTGTCGTGCTTTACTCAGCGGAATGAAGAAATATAAAAAAAAGGTTACAAAGAAAGCTCACATGAATGACAGACGGGGATTACAAGGAAAAAAATATGTACCTGGAATCCAATACAATTGCAGAATTAGTAGAACTGCCAAAACAGGGTTAAATATTTAAGAGGTTTTACAAAGAATTATGGTCAACCGTTCAGAAGCAGGGACAGGACAATTAAAAAATTATACAAGTAGGTGACTGATCACCAAAAACGTTATAAAAGTACAATTCACTAATTCTCTTATTTTGTAAACGATAACAATTTTTGCAAGATGAACATTTTTACAAATAAAAAAGTATATTAAACATACAAACACATAGAAATTATATATAAGGTAACTAATTTGTAGTTAAGTCATTCTTGAACATTTTTCTAATACAGAGGCCCAAATGATACATGCCAGGGCTAAAGTTAAATTACAGCTGGAAGTAAGCTGCATAATAGCAGATTCCAAAAGATTTCTTGAAGAGACATCTTTCGATCTGGCAATCCCCGAACTTTCAGTCCAATTTATCCTGTGAGAGTTTTCACTTAAATGAATGAATATAGCATTGGATTTTTGTCCAGTTTTGACTGAGTACTTATGTTGCTTAATATGTACATCCAAATCTTTACTAGATTGGCCAACATAAAAAGAGGGGCAGTCCAAACATGGAATTTTATGTATTATGTTATTTTCTTTAGGGCTATTTTTTTTTTATTAAAATTCCTTTTAGTCTGTTATTATAGGAAAAAACGAGGTTGACATTAAAAGATTTTAACAATGATTTTATGTTTTTTATTAATTCTTCAGTTGTGTTGGATTCCAGGTACACATTTTTTCCTTTGTAATCCCCATCTGTCATTTATATGAGCTTTCTTCGTAAACTTATTTTTATATTTCTTCAGTCTGCTAAGTAAAGGACAACAGTCGAAAGGCCTCGCAGCACTCCATTGTTTCTCTTTCCTTCGCAGATTTTGTCTTTATTTACATGTACACACACATATATATATGTATATTATACTAAATCATGTAAATAATATCGATGTTGCTTTTATGGTGTTCCTGCAATAGATTTGAATTAGTTGACTGAGAAATGTGAACAGGATTCAGTAATAATATTTTTTAAGGGAAGTATCGTGTCCTGTATTTTGTGTATTATGTAGAAATTCCTGGAAAGGTCATCTTTCCATATTTATTTCAAGAACTCGCTTTGTTAGGTATTTTTGGGACTCTCGTTGTATACTGTTTTTAGGCAATTTCGTGAAATAATTATTGCTTTAACAGTAATTATTGAGTATAAGGCGGTGACTTTTCCTTTCTCGTGCTTCAAACGAATGTAGGTCAATGTGAGCCTCTTTCCTCATGCCATGGAATCTCGCGGCTGACATCATGTATCATATGTCCTTAGTGTACCTTGAAGTGCGTTACTGTCATAAATATACAAGAAAAACTACTTGTCCCTAAATTAACTTTACACATTTGATGTCGTTTGTTCCAAAAGAAGTCGCACAGGCGCCGTGCGTTTTACAAAACGGATGTTTAAGCTTTGAAGGTACATCTGTAAATAATTACGAAAATATGACCGGTATCATTTAAGGTTAAAAAGGCAGTCATTAGGAACAAAACAAGGACACAGCATGGCCGTAAAACAAGAGAGTTTGCTTCAATATTTACATTCTTGTTTTATTTTTTTATCTCTCTCCATCTCCTGTCCTCCTTCCACTGAGAAAGGTATGTTCTTTCATATCCCGCCCAAGCTGGAAGTTTAAGGCAAGGGAAGCTGAATCTCATAATTACATGTTAAGCACTTTTTCTGTATGTTTGTGTGTTTGTCATTATGGTTTATCCCAAATTAACTAGCGAGAGAAACGTGCGAATGTACCGGCAGGTAAAAGCAATAATTCTTGGAGGATAATTTATAACATTCGCATACAAAAATGGCATTGCGGTGATGAATGAAAGATAAATTAAAGGTTTTCCAAAGGCGAATCAAAGACAACTGCAAAGAATGATGAGCGAATGATCAAAGACGCGAAATATGAAAGGAGTTGAATTGAATTAGTTCCTCGTATTTGACGCTGACTAATTGTCCTGTTGAAGTCGTGAAAAGAACGACCTCCATTAACCTAAATGAACCATAGAAGGGTTCGTTTCGCAGAGACTAGTGAAAATATAGGACGGTTTTTATTTACGAACTAGTCTTCCGGTAAGCCCCAGGCCGTCTGTACCCTTTGGACCAACCAGTGCGGGAGAGAGAGAGAGAGAGAGAGGAGGCGGGTGGGGGCCTTGTAAGTGCAGGAGGTAAAAGAAGAGAAATACCTGTTCTCGTTTGTAATTCGAACACACGCTGATCATGTTGATGCCCCTTACAATACGAAGCCATACCTGTGTAGTACAGTCGAGTTTCTGATGAATCAAGTAGTTGCTATGCACGTGGAGAACCTCGACCTATTTACAAACCATCCTTCCTCTTCGTCAGCAAATTAGTTCTTTTATCTCATTTTTAACAGCTTTTGCCTCCTGATTTTCCAAGGGAAAGACTGTGTCTTTTATACGTACATAAAGTTTATAATCGATACTGGTACCCATATATATATATATATATATATATATATATATATATATATATATATATATATATATATATATTTTTTTTATATATATATATATATATATATATATTTATATATATATGATATATATATATATATATATATCGTATATATATATATATTTATATATATTTATATATATATATATATATATATATATATATATATATATATATATATATATATATATATATATATATTTATTAGTATGCTATATATAGTTTAGAAACAACGATGTACAGTGAATTTGATCATATGGCGGGGAAGCAGTAATCAGTTAAAATTACTTTTTGGTGTAAGTTATCCCAAGATATGGGGAATTTGGTATTAAAACAGTACTTGTGGCTTAATTTTTGTGGATATATATATATATATATATATATATATATATATATATACACATAGATTTTTGTGTATATATATATATATATATATATATATATATATATATATATATATATATATATATATATATATATATATATATATATATATATATATATATATGTTTATATTTCCTTTAGAAGGCTTACGCCTCTCTCCCCTTCGTTCTCTCAGTCGTTCTTTGTCTCTATTTGTAGAATTATGAAAAATAGCTATCTACCCGACTCTGACATATGTGTAGGTTACAGATGGTACCTGTTCTCTCTCTCTCTCTCTCTCTCTCTCTCTCTCTCCAGGGTTACCACGGCTACCTGAATACACATCCGTAATTACAAGTTTCAAGAAGACCGCTGGCGTGAAAATGTACATTACGCGTCATTTATTCGCATAAAAAAAAAGGAGGAAGACTTTTAGGAAATGTTGACAGTAGGTTACCACGAGCTTACCGAGAACCCACCGACCATTACCTCATGTAAATAATCTTTTCGTCACAGAGATAAATGACCTCAATTGATCATCTAGTCTTTTCTTAGGGTCAATAGAAGGAACAGTGGTTGAATTACGACTCCGGTATCGTCTCGTACTTCCGAGGGTTTGGCTCTATTATTTATTAGATGGCCAGCCTGTGAGGCACACAGGTGCCGTAAATTAGGGTGATAAGATCGAAACACCGTAGGGTATAGCTATGATTACGAGCCTTGGGGAGCTTTTGGGTTTGTCCCTTTCATGACCCTGAATGTTATTTACTAATCCACATGAAACTTTTTCTCAGAAACTCCTGATTGGCGATTCAGGTCATGCTATGCGTTTTGGTAATGGGAATTAATCTATCTATATCTTACCTAGGTATTTCAATTAGGATTAGGGATTAAACGAGGAATTACGGGTGTGATATTTCTCTGGCTTAGCGTGAGAACAGTAAATACATCCCATTTTTTCATTTAGTTTCACCCTTCATGTGTGTAATCAGCCATCACCAAAATGCCTACAAACAAGTGAAATGAAAATGTAACCAAAGGCTGGAGTTTACATTTATATTTGTAATGGAGAGTTTGCGGGAGTGATTAATGAAGGCAGAAATAGTACTCTTATTCTGAATTTCTGCTTTGTATTCACTGGCGAATTATTCGTTTATGTTAAGGACTAGAAAATGTTTGTTTATGAACCGATTTGGGTTATCGGTACAGTTTTTCAGTTGATGTAAATGAAATCAGAGTAATCTACAAAAAAGAAGAAGGAATTCATTATTATTTCTTATAGAAAGACAGGGTTTATTTATTACAAAACCAGTGCCTGGAAGGCGAGTTTTTAAGAGTATTGCTTAATAATGTAATATATATATGTTACATTATTTCTTGTGTTTAATCTCTTAGCCTGTCACACTCTTCTCCTTCATTCACTGCCATTAGATGTAATGATTCTCTATTAAAGTGGTTGCTTGTATATTATAGTTATGAAGTCCTTTCATTACGAAGATTGGGTCTGGCTCATTCATTAGGATCATGAGACGCAAACTTAGGTTTCAATTAGCGCTCCATTAAACTTAATAGGCCCGAAAGACACAGACACACTGAGAGGAGTTATTGCCTTACCTGTCTTTCTTATATTTTATTTCTAGTATAGATTATTTAGAAAAATTAGTGCTCTGTGTTACTTTTGTGTGTATAAAAATTTAATTAAGGAAATTTGGTGGTATGGGAAAAATCAGAATAAAAGCTAGTTATTCATATTCAGTTTATTAGAAATCTGTTTAGAGTATTTATCCAGACCCTTACGCTTACAGCTGTTATATGTAAGATATATGCAAATTGCTTGTCTCTTTCTCATATATATATATATATATATATATATATATATATATATATATATATATATATATATATATATATATATATATATATATACATGTAGATAAATATGTATATACGTATATACATGTATATATACTGTATGTATATATATACATATATATGTTTGTATGTATGTTTGTGTATGTATATATATACCGGGTGTTTCAAAATTAGAGCCCCCCCTCCACAGAACAAATGGAAAATTATGAAGTTTTCTGCTATAGCCTATCTCCAAGTACATTGTTTTAAGTTTCTATTAAACTATTTTTCATTTTGCATTTCTTGTGTTTTCAGACTGAGTGACGGAGTTAGATACAGCCATGGCTAATGACTTGAAGGAAATTAGATGGATTGACCGAATCCGGGCTATAACCTTCAGAGAGGCCAGGGATGCTGGCGCATCCTTCATTTCACATTCCTGGATAGCTAAATACATTAAAAGAGATTAATCCTTTGTTAAAAGAAACTGGAACAAAAATCCATATGACTGTCATCGCGAAATGAGTGAGAATCTTGGAAGGCCTGAAGTCCTTTCTCAGGAGTCAAAAGACATCATAGCTGAGGCAGTGGGTAGACCAAGAAAGTCTTAACGTAAATTGGTGCTTGAACTAGAAACAAAAAGGGGAAAGAAGAGAAGTTATTGTGCTGTATATCGTGAGTTGAAAAAATCTGGTATCAAGCCATTTCATGTTGTCAGCAAGCCTAACATCATTCAGCAACAGAGAGAAGACTGTATGGTTTTGTGGTTCATTTCTTAAAGATTGGGATGAGGCTGACTTTCCATGTTGCCACAACAGATGAATTCTTCATTTACACAGTCAGGAAGCCAAATCATAAAAATGACATCATTTGGGCTGCAAAGTTGATGATATCAGCGATGACGTAGTTATCGCCAAGTTGTGAAATTTCCTGAATGTTTGGAAATTTTTCTCTGTTTCACAGCCAAACAATTAATGTGGATCATCAAAGAAAAAGGACAGTCATGGAATGGCGAATACTTCAGAGAAACTGTGCTTACTGGTGGACTATTTCCTTTCCTCAAAGATCCTGAAAATGTGTTATCTGTTGAAGAAGTCACATTTTTGCATGATAAGGCACCATGTTTCAAGGCTCTTTCATACACAGGAGCTGCTTGAAACAGTGGTATAGATTTCTTCTCATCAAGTGAATTTCAGGTAGCTCCCTGACCTTAATGTGTGTGAAAACATTGGTAGTATCTTAAAGGATCATGTTGAAGCGTGCACAGTGAACTATGATGGTATACCAAGCCTCGACGACCTGCAAAGAGAGGTGACCGCAGTGCTCATGGAAATGGAGTTTGAGTCTCAGCTTTTTTGCAATTTGCTGAAATCATACCCCTCAAGAATGCAGGCTGTGGTACAGGCAGATGGGGGCCACACAAAATATTAAATACTCAGAGAGAAACTTAAATAAATACCTGTTCTGAATTACTTTTGTTTTTGTCCATATCAATTTTAGTTTATGCTGTAGAGGGGGGGGCCTCTAATTTCGAAACACCCTGTATGTGCGTGTGTGCGAATATTGACATACAAATATTTATTGTTTATATTTTCACATACATGATAAAGCTGGTTATAAATTTGCAGGTACATTTGATGATTTGGTCGCAAGGAAAGCAAAAAGAGAGGTTGTTATATCGTGAGAATTAAACTTGAGATCACTAATTATGTTAGAGAGGGCATGTTGGGTATTGTTAAACGAGAGATCTGAGTGATTTAAGGAAGATGGGAGTATGCAGATGATAACGTTTAGTAACATTAAAAAAGAGACTGCTGGAAGTCCTGTTAACATGGACGTTTAAAGTAGAGAATGATACAAAGGAATGAAATACACAGCTTGGGAAAGAAAATATGAGCAAATGAAGTATTTCATTTAAACATGAACCACAGGAAATTATATCGGCAATAGTAAGAAGTATTAGCAATGAGAAAATTGGAGTGATTGTGAGAGAGGTAACTGATCTTATAGTAAGTAAAGCCGCATGAACTGAGCATTTTTAGGTATCGACTAAAGCGATAAGAAGAATTTGAGATATGACTTTTGAACCTGTAAAGAAGGGTATGAAAAGGTAAAAAAATGGGAAAGTCTGACGAGTTAACGAGATAATCATTGAGGTTTTACTGTGAGGTGTTGAGATTGTAACTGACAGAGTGGCTAGTGAGATTAGTTGGAGCATATCCCATTAAAAGAAAAGAGCTAGCAGAGGGTGCACCAGTTGCCATTGCATAATGTTCCTTTGTATACGAGGAAAGGTAAATATTTAATTACTGAAGAGAATTTGAGGTAGGCAACAAATTTCAGTCGAAGAAAGGCTGTGTGCATGTTGGTAAGAAATAACCATTTGCGTGAAAATCTTCAAGACAAATTTAAAAATTCACATGAGAAGTAATAATTGCAATGATATTAAGTACGTGTAGTGAGTTTCAGGTTTAAAGGGTAATTCATAAGATGTTTTACTGCTACATCACCTTTAAGAAAGAAGCCACTATTAAAATTTGTTCTTTACTTTCTTTGTGCAAACAGAACTCTGTATTGTTATGAGCCAAGAAAAATTGGTTATTAATATTGTCTATGGCCTTAGATTATAACTCATATTCTCGTGAAAGATTGCTTTGCTTTAAATATAATTCTCTTGTCTCTCCAACTCCGCATTTTTTTCTAGTAATTCATCCCTTTACACTAGCCGTGAATAAGTGAAAATCGCTATCTCTTACTTTGGAGTATTCTGCTTTTAAGGAGAAAGCCGACTTAATAGTACATTACACCGAAGTAACTTTCATGAAGGCAACATATGCTGGCGAGAAAAAAAGAGCAATTATATTTGAGGAAGAACACGCACATGAAGAGTAAACGAAAGAATAATCGTTAGGCACCGTTCTGTTTAAGTTAAAGAATAATTTACTACAGCTTTTAGTTAGGGAAATTAGAAACTTTCAGAGGGAGTATAGCATTATTCTATATTGGCTGCTGTTATTTGCAGTAATAAAGTTAATATCCTAGATACATTTCCATGCGAAGTTCTAGCAAAAGAGCATGCAAAAGCGTTGATTTTCAAATGTTTTGCATTAGTTTTTGTGTGTAAAGATTTAATAACAAAAAATAAGAATTAAGAATTGCGAGTTTACCTTAGCGCTACTTCAAGGAAAAGAACAGTATTTTAGTAAGTTTTCATTTATATTGCTTTGCGACCTGAGCCACGTAGAAAACCATGAAAGAAAATAGTTAGATAAGCAAAAAGTGTGTCAATTCAACAACAGTAAACCGAAGGACATTATAATAATTTTGAATTTTGTACTTCTAGAATTGATGTTTTACAAAGTTTGTTACTTTCAGGAAGTTAAAAGTCTGTCTGATGTTCAGGTGCAATATATATATATATATATTATATATATATATATATATATATATTATATATATATATATATATATATATATATATATATATATATATATATATATATATATATATATATATATATATATATATATATATATTGCACCTGAACATCAGACAGACTTTTAACTTCCTGAAAGTATATATATATATATATATATATATATATATATATATATATATATATATATATATATATATATATATATATATATTGTATTTATTAACTTTCTCTCCTTTCTGTAAGTGCTACAATGGACCGGGTATCTTGAAAAGCCATATATGCAGTTGCAAAATTTTGGGATAAGAAAAGTGAATTGTAAAGTGGATTATGATTGCTAATAATGTGATTGTAACAATGAAGAGAAATCGCAGAAGGGAGTAAAATGAACATGTCAGTATAGATGGAGGAAGAATGGAGTTGTTTAATTTTTATCTTGGGTATATAAAACCAGTTGAATGGATGATTCTAAAAGTTAATCATTGAATGAAAGAAAACAGAATATCTGCTGTGAAAGAGTGCCCTTGAAGGCAAAAAAATTGCATTGTTAGAAGAGAATGTTGAACCAAATTCTTCACATGAAAATGAAGTATGAATGTTGAATGCAAATGAGTGGAGAAATGTTGCAAGTGTTAAGACTACCATTCCCCCGCCCAGAGGGGTACATACCTTACTTATCAATGGAATGCGCGCACACACACACACACACACACTCACACATACCCATACAGTATATATATATATATATATATATATATATATATATATAATGTGTATATGTACACATTTTATATATGTATATACATATACTTATGCATGTACATATATACTTGTGTGTGTCTGTGTCTGTGTTAGGTGGGTTAAGCGCAAAACTAGGTGACAGAAAAGAAATTTCCTTGCTGGTAGTTATGGAGTTCCTGGAGTAAAGGAGTAAAATCCTGTGGGAATAAGGATGGACATGCAAGGTTTCAAAGAATATATTTAGAGGTATACTTGGGAAGGAGAAAATACTGAGTAAATTGGTTTTATTCTGAGGGAAAGCAAACTTGATGGATTTAATATTGAGAGAATATTCTAAACAAAATAGGATCGATGGACTAAGATTCTATGACATGTTAAGAGTAGTGGTTTGAGGAAAATCTGACAATTTGGTTGAAGCTAAAGTTAGGCTAGTTGTGAATTTAGATTTGGGAGAGGGTGGTAACCATGCACATAGAAGAGTAGGAAGAGGCAACAAAAACGTACTGCTGTGTTGATGAAATGTGAGGGTTAGTGAAAAAATAAGAGTTATATTGAGGTCCACAGGAGGATCGATTGAATATTCATGAAAAAAGTGAGAGAGAAAAAGAAGGGAAGTAATAAAAAAAGTGCAGAAGGTGAGGAAGAATTTCAGGAAGAAGTTCTCACGGGAAGTACTGTACATATCAGAGGGAAAGGTCAGTGAACCAATGGAACTTAGATTTAAAGAATTAGATTGAGAGAATGCAATCCTGTGTCGATGGAGTGAGTTTTTTGAAGATTCGTTGAATGTAAACGACAGGAGAGAAGCAAAGGGTAATTTTGAGAAGAATTGTGGAAGTGACTGTTGAGGATGTCAAGTTGGTAACTAGAGGTTCAAGAATGTTAAAATTAGCATTTGATAGGATTACAAATGAGATGCTGGGGCGCAGTGGTGTTTATGCCTTCAAGTGGCTGAATAGTGTCTGTAAGATTTATGTGGATGAGGGAAAAATTCTGAGGGAATGGTGAGAGGAAGCATGATTACATTGCACAAAGGTGAGAGTAAAAAGAGCCAATTTTAAGGGTTATCAAAGCATAACGATACCTAGTATTCCAGGGAAAGTGTCCAGTGGGATTTAGATTGAGAAAGTAAGACCGATGGCATAGGGATTAATAAAGGAAGAACAGTGTGTTTCGGCATGGAAGACGGTACGTGGATCAGGCTTTTGTAAGACTTATGTAAGAAGTTTTAAAGTAAAGCCAAATTTCTATAGTTGGCATACATTAGCATAGAAAATTCATATAATATAACCTATAGAGGGCCACTGCCGAATAAGTTGGGTATATATGGTATAGAAGGTATACGTTGTTGATAACAATTAAAAGCTTTTATAATGGAAGCAAAGTGTAAGCCATAATATGTAGACGGGACAGAAATTGGCTCTGACTAAAAGCAGGTTTCAGTCAGATGAGTGGCATGTTTCCTTGATAGTTTAATATCTTTATTGATGGAGTGATGTGAGTACTAGAAGTAAGGACAGCAGATGCGTAGGTACGAATCTGGTCGATAAGAAAATATGCTGTCCATGGAGAGAGGAATGGTTATTGTTCACAGATGATACAGTATTGACTTAGAATAGTGAAGACGAACTTCAGCCGTTAGTCCAAGAATCTGACATTGACTGCAAAAGAAACAAGCAAAAAATGCGCCGAAGAAACTTTTCTATACAGTGTATAATCAAGGCCACCGAAAATGCAGTAGAGCTATCTTTCGGTCTCGGTATATTGCTGTATGAGCCGCGGGCCATGAAACTTTCAGCCGCCCGGTGGTAGCCTGTCCTATAGCGTTGACAGACGCACGATCATGGTTAATTTTAACCTTAAATAAAATAAAAACTACCGAGGCTAGAGGGCTGCAATTTGGTATATTTGATGATTGGAGGGCGGATGATCAGTATACCAATTTGCAGCTCTCTAGCCTCAGTAGTTTTTAAGATCTGAGGGTGGACAGAAAAAGTGCGGACGGACAAACAGAGCCATCTCAATAGTTTTCTTTCACAGAAAACTAAAATTTGAGCATTAATGTGAGCAAGCGTAATTAATGAGGGCAATGGAAACCAGGATGATGCAATGTTAACTTAGATGGTGAAAAATAGAAACGTGATTGAAAAAGATGATTGTGAGTAAATATAGAGGATGTTTGTGGAATAAGAGAAGAAATGAGACAAAATGTAGGTGAAGCACAGAAGATAGCAAGGAATGTGCGAAGACTGGGAGCCCAGGTAGGGATATAGGAAGTGTTTGTTAAAAAAAAAAAAACAAGCTGTTAAGCTGAGCTAAGAGTCTTGTTTGTAGCGTCAGAAAAAAATGAAAGGGTGAGAAACGTGAAGATATGTAAAAGTGGTAAGGCTTTCTTAGGAGAAAGGTTGGATCACAGTGTATTGAGATTGTTTTGGTCAAGTGGAAAGAATGAGGAATCGGAGGGTGGAGTAAAGACTATGTATAATTAAGATATCTCCACAGAGAGAAGGAGAGGAAGTGGGGCTGGAGATGGTTTTGAGAGTAATTGGGAAGGAAGGGCCTTAATATCAAGGATATGCCAGAGCGCTAACAAGACAGCGGTAAATGCCGTATTGTGTGAAGGGGGTTTGACAGCTGCTGATAAGCTTCCTTTGTAAAATATGTGAAACTGAAAATGTTGCTGAAGGTTTTTACACTCGGTTTCCATCCACAATTCATCAGTTAATGAATGAATGTGCTAATGACCTTTCTATTGTTACTGCTCTGGCACCAATTGCATTACACACACACATATATATATACATAAATGCATACATACATATATGTATACACACACTATACACAATATACATATAATATATATATATATATATATATATATATATATATATATATATATATATATATATATATATATATATATATATATATATATATATATATATATATATTACTGCTCAATAGATTTTTCGGGAAAAATAAAAGTATTCCTTGTAATACAGGTTTGTTGTGAATGTAATGTACAATATATTATTTTCTTATGAAAGTGCACTGAATGTATACAGTTAAGAAAAATGTAGGCTCAATAAGGTGTTTTGAATAATTTAGATGGTTTAATATTCCAACAAACTTTGAGATTTTTCGAAATTAAATAAACTAGGGCACGCTCTGACTCTAAAGTCGCTTTGTGTGCCAATTCATATATGCAGTTAAGATTGCATGGGTGAAATATATAATGAACTTGATTGCTAAATAGTCCAGTATTTTTGTTGAGTATTTTGTCGGCATACTCACCAGATACATTATAATTACCTGAAGGTTTCTGCTGCAATAGAATTTCTTGTTTTCAGTCTTGAAAGTTAAAAATTTTAAATGCATATCTATATCAAACGCAAATGATTTCAAATTGTCAGGTAACACCTTCAGGCTACATGCACAGCGATATAAAATATATATATATATATATATATATATATATATATATATATATATATATATATATATATATATATATATGTATATATATGTGTATGTACATATATATGTATGTATATATATATATATATATATATATATATATATATATATATATATATATATATATATATATATATATATATATATATATATATATATATATATATAATATATATATACATAAATATGTGTCAGTGATTTTATATTCAGAGAATTTAGCAAAGCAAATCGTTAACAACCAAATGAATGATCATATTCCATTTTCCTCTCTAACATGACTGAGTCTTATTTAGCCGCTATTTTGTTATCAGGTTTAATACGAACAAAACTTACGACGAAGCGGTTGCTTCCATTATTCTGACCAGTTTTATTTTAAAACACTGTTAGAGTATTTTGTGTAAAACAGTTTTAGTATTAATCTTTTTTATTTCTGAAGCTGTCAGATCCCTCCTTCGACCGAAGAGTTACGTAATATATCGAAATTTTTTACACCCAAAATGCTCATAGATCGACACCTATAAAGATTCTCATGTCAAGTCAAAACAACCCTTTGATTAATAGCTCGGATGCAAAACCACCCTTGGGTTTCATATTTTAGTGCATCATATTTTTATGGTTAACATCAAAGAGACTGTGAGGTCGCGTGGAATCGAACGATAAATTCCGCAAGCTATGATTCACACGCGGTCATGAATCCAATCCAAGGACAGGTTGGTGTTCTTGGGTTCATGATACGCATTTAATCGTGAATTTATAACGAATTCTTGTCCCCGATGTTTCCTCACGAGTTATTGAGGGATAGGTTTATCTTTGCTTGAAATTCATTTGAATCGATAGTGATGATGAGACTGTTGGTATCGTGTCAATTCTCGTGCCAACGCTCATTTTTCATACTGTGTGCAATTGCGTGTTTATTCCAACATACATCCGTTAATGGCCGTTCCATAACCACTGGTGTCTAGGGTAAAAAAGGTCGTTAACTGCTTAGTATTTATAATGTTGATAAACAGTTGGGGAGAGACCAGTTAAAGCAAATTTCCGGAAGAAATGTTTGAATTAAAAGTAGCTTGGCTAATGTTTGAAGATGATACTGAAATGGTTGGCTGTTGAGGGACGAGTTCCAAAGACTGGTGATAGAGCTTACATAAGTAGAAAACTGAAAGTGAAAATCATCAATAGAAAGGTTATGCGATTTCAGTCGTTTTTATCGGAGATGGTGATGATGGACAAAAGGGTAGGGTTAAGGCTATTTGGTAATAATTGTCGGAGAAAAAAAATCATAGTAGCAAGGGAGAGAGGTAGCTTAATCTTATAAAAAAAAAGCAAAGTTCTGTATGTTTTAAGGATATTTCTGACTCGCCTCTTCTTTACTAGTTGATGATGTGAATTTTGAACGTATTTATTATTATTAATGTAATGAAAACCGTATAGATATGGTGACATGTTGGAAAAGTTTGCCGTTGCGAAAAGATAATTAGTGCTCGGGGATGTTTTGTATTGTATTGTCAGAGGGGTATACTGTATATTTATTTCAAAATATATGTAAGATGCAGAGGAAGACATCGATGGCAAAATGATATACGGAAGCTCGTCAATTCATTCAAGATATAAGTTCAAGGTGCAGTTGATACAAGGGTGGTCTAGGAGATTTCTGTGTGGGCATGACAAGGTCGTGAAATACTCTTTGTACAGGGGGAGTCATCCTACTAATTGTCTCTTCAGTACACACACACACACACACACACACACACACACACACATATATATATATATATATATATATATATATATATATATATATATATATGTGTGTGTGTGTGTATATACATATACGGTCCAGGCTTTCAGGGGGAAAGGCATTTTGATAACACTGCTTTTATTCTCAAGCCGATGTATCACATCTCATGATGCATTCTCAAGGCTGAAAACGGGTAACATAATTAATAATCGTATATATTTTGTTACAAATAAGGAAAAAGTGAGCTACAGAACTGGGAGTAGACTGTCCAGTCCTGACCAGTCCAATGTAAGAAATCATGTAAAGATATATAAAACTCATACGGACGTCAAAGATTTTAAAGTTTTAGGACAAGTAGGAATTAACCATCTTTGAATCAGTAAGGATTAAACTGTCTATTCCTGACCTAACCTACCAATACACTCCTTGTCAACACGGTTGTTCATTGCTGAATGTTCATGTATGTCCTTCTCATCTTTATTTACCGCAGTTTTTAGTCAAACGTTTATCACCAGTGTAGGTAGTGTCCTGTGTTTTTATGATATCATTGTGTTGTTTTTATATATTATTTTTAAAATTAGTACACTTTTTATCTTATTTGTGACAAAATGTATATGATTATTTATTGTGTTACCCGTTTCAACCTTGAGAATGCATCATGCAATGTTCTCAAAACGGCTTTCCCAAGAAACCTGGACCGTGTATTAACTGAGCCTCCTCTCCTGTCTCTTCATTTAAATATATATATATATATATATATATATATATATATATATATATATATATATATATATATACATATATAGTATATATATATATATATATATATATATTATATATATATATATATATATAAATATGTATATATATATATATATATATATATATATATATATATATATATATATATATATACTGTATATATGTGTGTTTTTGTGTGTGTATATATATATATATAAAGAGTGCTGTCCACATCCTTTGCCCCACCATGATTGCCTCCCACTGTAGTCTGAAACTTCCAGATGCATGCACACTGACTAGATATATATATATATATATATATATATATATATATATATATATATATATATATATATATATATATATATATATATATATATATATATATATATATATATATATATATATATATATATATATATATATATATATATATATATATATATATATATTATATATATATATATATGTGTGTGTGTGTGTGTGTGTGTTTACAGCCGTAAAGTAGATGCACTAATCATACATAATTACCTTTGGTTTTTAAGGTAAACGGAATAATGAAAAATCCGCGTGGGAATTATTGATAAACCTCGTAAAAGAGCTACGTGCTACAAACTTAGCACGTACCGGGTTGAGGGGATGGGTTGATTTCGATTCTAAGTGAAGAACCTGAATTCGACAATTACTATGTACATCGGAGTCGAAATCAACTTGTATATCCCTTATTGGCTGAATGGACATTTCACCGTCAATCTTGTACAAAACGAAAAAGCGTAGATGTCGTGTCACATAGGATTCTCCTTGGGTGTTGTTATTCCCAAATAAAGTGAATTCATTATTAAGGGATTTTTGGGGCTTAATGTTCGAAAGTATAAACAAATCAAGTGTGAATTAGTAACAAAATCATCATATAATGTTAATATATGATATATGATATCTATATGATATATTTAATATATATATATATATATATATATATATATATATATATAATATATAATATATATATATATATATTATATATATATATATATATATATATATATATATATATATATATATATATATATATATATATATATATATATATATATATATATATATATATATTAGAGAATGCCTTGTAAATTAGTACAGTCTGGAAAGTAGCTATAACGGCCTAAAATTTTCATCAGTGAAGCCTTGTGCCCCTAAATAAAACCGCATTTCAGTTTGTGTAAAAGCTGACTTTTATATAAGATATAAAATAGTTTACCAGTGAGGGCATCACATGCAATTAGCTACGGAGATCTGCTCAGTATTGATCTTATAATATGATGTAAAGTAAATATGCAAATGATATATGGATATTCACTTTTAATGAAAAAAAAGAAATAAATGAAAGTGAAATCAGTTTTGTTTCATTTGAAATTATTTCTTAATGTGTTTTACCTGTTTATATCAGAGATTTTGTAGCTTTTTCAAATGACTACACACTAACCTTTTTTTCAAATAAATAATTTCCCCCAGTTTGTAAGGGGTTGTATTTATGACAGAAAGGAACATCTCACGGTTTAATAAACGATGACAGATAGACACACAAGTAAGACAAGAAGATTAGGCACATACGGTTTTTTGAGGTCTTTCTCCATGCACGTAGGCCTCTTCTTTGCAAAGAGTTGTGAAGCCAGCAATTATGTCCTCCCAAGTTTATGGCCTCAGTGATCAACAGACTTTGGTTGGAAAACAATAAGATAGACTTCGCAAACATGATGTATAGCACCTAATTTTCCGTGAAAAATTGCTCGTGGATCAATTTGCAACTAACTAGGTGGCACCATTAGGGAAGAGATGGGCATACAGGCACAAATTTTTCACACGCACAAAAAAAATAATATATATATATGTACATATATGCATATAGATATATATTTATACATACTTACAGTTACACACTACACACATAATATAATAATATATATAATATATATATATATATATATATATATATATATACATATATATATATACATATATATATATATATATATATATATACTGTGCAGTTTAGCCTGGAAATAGGTGTTAGCAATAAGCTCTATAACTAAAATTCCAAGCACATGCAGTTGCATATCTGGTTGTGATATTGCACTGTCCTGCCCTCTGTGTAGTAGTAGGTTCAAAGCCCTCTCCACACAAACA